>NW_010419831.1:0-709 GCF_000710305.1 Buceros rhinoceros silvestris | reverse complement strand
CCAGCATGAATCGCCTTCAAGCCCAAACTCAATTGCATACCTCTATCCCAGTGGTTAAAAAAAAAAGAAACGCATTTTGTCTCTCTCTTTCACACACAGACATGGAGAAATTTGGCAATAACCCAAAGCAGAAGCTTTCACAGGGGCAAGCCAGTAACACGTTCCTTGCCTGTTCCACCAAGCAGTCACAGCACCCTTCACCTCTGCAAAGAGACGCCGAAACACTTACCAGTGCACAGGGGCTGAGCAGCCCAAGATCAAGCCATTGCCATGGCTGGTTTGCTGCAAAATGGGCGAACTGGGAAAGCTGGGCACCAGGCTGGGGAGTCTGCCTCCTGCAGCGCTCCCCTGTCCCTGCCAGAGCAGCGCTTTGCTGCGCTCTTCCAGAGGCAGATCTCCCGCAGCGGTGGAGAAAGCAAAGCCGAACACCCTGCAGCTTTGGAAGGAAACACGACCCTCAGGAGAGGCACAGATTAAAGCTGTGTCGATCTTACCTGTGTCTGTTCCTGCTCCCAGGGCAGGGCATTCCCAGCACTCAGCAGAGAAGCACGACAGCCCCACAGGTGCCTGCCCTTGGCATCAGCCTCAGCAGGTGCCACTGGGGACGAGCCCAACCCATCACTCGATCCCTGCCTAGCAGGAAAGAAAAGCCACGAATAGAAGTTTTTTAACAAATAAAAAAAAATTTAATTCAAGATTTTAAAGAAAA
>NW_010419830.1:2776-33313 GCF_000710305.1 Buceros rhinoceros silvestris | reverse complement strand
TGGCTTTTACCTCGGCCAAACCGGTGACAGTGGAAGCCCTTCAGCAGTGGGATTTTGAAGGATATGGACAGAAAATTGTTAACAATGGGTAACTTAATGAAGTAATGGAAGTGAGACTTCTACCATTTCATATCTCCATAGCAATGTCCATAAGCAAGCTGCTTAGCAGTGTTCTGCAAGCTTTATAGGCCACTGCTTAAATAACCCTGTTCCTTAGCTTTTTATAATATGTATGTATCTAGTTAAATACCGTATAAATTGAGCTGAGCAGAAAAGTCCATCTTAGGAATCAACTAGAAATTTCTGAATCTGGTTTAGATACAATTTGATTAATTTTCCAAAATCTCTGAAACAAAAGAGTAATGGGCTTACGAGCTCTTGGCTTCTGTCACTTGATGAAATTGCCAGGAGAGCAGAAACCACACAGGTTCCACCAGGAGTCTTGCATGGGTCCCGTCATAAATTTGCCATAATCCAAGCACCAGAATGAAACCTGCTACTTCTCTAAATGGCAAATTCTACATTATATTTTTTCTGACTGTTTTACAGTATTTTGCAACACAATTACGCACATAAATTTTTAGGACTGAGATGTTGTTTATTATACTTCAGTCTGATAATGTTTGTTGGTATTATAAACACCTGATAAACCATCTTCTGTGATACTTGTGGACATCGCTACTGTAATTAGCACTTCTATCTGCCAAAGATGGGTAACAAGCTGGAACGGTAGCTGAACAAATTAGCGTTCTAGTGTGTTTATCCTGCTGCATTCAAATAACTGAAGGGGGTTTTGCCTGACAGCACCAGCTGGGTTGAGAATCATAACCATTGTTTATATTGCAACTTGGAGATTTTAAGCTTCAATGTGCCTAATGAAATGATCGCTCTTTCAGGAGAAGCAGAGAGGCTGCCTTCCCTTAGCGCGCTGACACAAACTCCTATGCTCTTGCAGACCCCAGCTAATGCTGCCTTGGCATTTTGTATTGAAGCTGTCTGCAATTAAGAGTCTCGTGTTGGGATAAGCACTGCCAGCACGAAGTCAGAGTGAAAATGTCTCTTCTTTACAGGTTGTTCTACCTTATGAATCAATGCATTATAAAGAAACAGATCTTTTCTGACGAACTATCTGGAAGTTGAACACTCTCAGGCCTGCTCTCCACAATGTATGTTGTTATTTACACCTGTGAAAAGGAGTATAAAATGCTGACATTCCTTCTTCAGCTACCTCCGGCTATGTGCAGCTTTATTCGCTGTAGAGAACTCAGTGAAGAATGAGCCTTTCTTCCACAGGAATGTCAGATGCCACTACATTCTGTGTGTTCTCTACAAGTTGATCTATGTACAGTCTGTTGAAGATTGTTTGTTTGTTTGTTTTTAAAAAAGAATATAATTCTAAGAGGAAAAAAAAGGAAGGATCTGTGTGAACCCACTGATGCTAAGGAAGGCTGCCTGCAAAGCTGGCTTCTGCTTCCGAACAAGTACTAACAAAATGCAGGCTTGTGCTTCTCACATTCCAAGATTAAAGAACAGCAACCGCAGACTTTTGTATCATCAGTAGCAAAGCCTGGCCAGGGAGCAGAGGAAACTTTTTACAAGAACTTTGTTTCCTTAGATGAGAACTGCTCCAGAAGATGCACTAAAGAGATGGAGCTGCTGTCTGGCTCACTGAAAACCTAATGTTTTCCAAGTGTGCCTTCCATCTCTCCCTTGGCATGGTAACTGAGGAGTCATAATTCAACCTAGACCTGGATGGCTGGCTTCACAAGCAGGTCCCCACGCTATAAAAGGAGCATTCTAAGGTCCAGGTAAATCTACTGAACTTAGTGAGAGAAAAAAACACAGAAAAAAACACATGAGAACAAAAAACCACAGAAATAACATCACAGTTAAGCCTCAAACTCAGAGTGAGGTAAGAAATTTGAATTTTTGCAAATGACTTCTGAGACAAACTCCTTTTGCTCTCTATAGTTTTTCTTGGTTTGTTTTTTTTTTTTTTTTTTTTTTTTTTTTTTTTTTTTTTTTTTTTTTTGCAAGCAGACAAAAGGAGAAAATATTTATCAGTCCACCTTTACAGTTAGGTGTAGAGATTGTGCTTTGTTTCCTTATGGAAATAATTCCCTTTCTTTCAAATGAACAAGTGTAAACTCTGGATTTAAAACTTTAATATTCATGTGCATTTTGGAGAAAAAATAGCCCAAGTTCAAATAAATCAGAGGCATAATAAACTAATTTTCTTGACTGACTAGACATTCAGGCTGCTGAGGCAAGAGACAGTCATTCCTACTATTGCTGTAGCCATCTGTTTCCCTGTGTCTCAGAGCAAGAATGATGCCTGATTAATGCACTTCATGCAAAAGCACAGACTTTACAAGAAGTGACCTGTAATTATTTATGAATAATGAAATTAGTCAGTCTATAATGTGGAGAAAGTATCACTAACACCACCAGTCAGTTAAAAAATGAAGACAAGGTGTACTTTTTGTAACCTTTAAGACTTAGGACAGTATATAACATCTATGCTCTAGTGGCCTTAACATGACTTGTGAACCACTGTCACCGTCTCAGAGCGTACTTGCCAGGCCGTGATGATAGGCAATGTTACATAATAGTGAACTTTCTTTTTTATGGACAAAGGTGCTTTAAAACCTTTGAATTCCCAGTGCAAACCGATACACAGACCCATGCAGAGAGCCAGTACTGATGCAGAGAAAAGCAATGAAAAGCATCCCTTTTCCTCCTGCACTGCCCATACTATCCGGCAATAAGCATAGCCTTGAAGTGACTCCTGTTTTGTTCTTCCAGTGTAACAGTGTATGAAGGGGCTTATGGAAAAGCAAGGAAATAGAACAGGATTTATCTGGTTTTAAGGCCTCATCTTCTCAATTGTAGAGAGACAAGGATGTTCAAGGAGATAGTCAGCAAATGCAGGGTCAGCAAAAGAGGTGGGAGAGAAATAGGATGAAAGAAAAGGAAAGGGACTGTGATACAGTGTTTACACAGTAATTTCAATGGCTGCTAAAACCTCTCAATCAAGCCGGTATCTGCAGTTACTGTGATAAACTATCCCAGCATTTGTGGCATTACCCAATTAATGTTCACTTTGTCATTAGCGTAGCCGGTCAATGGTGGTGCATTTTACCCATTCCTGAGACTGTTTATGTGTCAGGGTGGCTTGCATCAATTCTGTTGCACTAAAGCCAGGCCTGCCTAGCTGTGGTAGTTAAGAACTGTCCCAACTGTCCAATAACGACTGCCAAAGTGCATTAGCAAGAGTTATACCTGCACTGGTGTGCAGAGCTACCTGGAATATCACGAAACTCTCTTGAAGCCAAAATAGCCGTGCATCCTTGCTATTACCTGTTAGGAGACTCCTTAGAGATTCTTCCTGAAGGGAAAAGTGAGGGTTACCCTCCAGGAGACATTCTTCTGACCAGTATGTATAAATGGAGCTATCAGACACTGTCACTTCTTGTGTAGTGATATCAGATAGCGAAAGAAACCTGGGAGGATAACTTGGAAGGATGGAAACTGAGTCCTTTCCTAGGAGAGCTTATGCATGGCAGTTTGGAGAGAGAAGATAGACTGGATCCCAACTGGAACCGTGGTACTATGAGGATGAAAGCTGATGGGTTTTTTTTACCATAATACAAATATATTCAAGGTAGCAAAATAATAATTTCTTTCCTTTTTTATCCTTCCTGCCTGACCAGCAATCTGCCTTTAGGTGACAGCTGTACTTGTTCTAATTTCTAGGTTAGGAATAGCTTATTTCCTTCATGACTTTGGCCAGTGTTCCAAAATTTCCAATTAATTCCAAATATATCATTCTCTGGTGTAGCATGAAAACTCCTTATAGGAGCTTGGGTATATTGTTTCTGTACACAAGTCGGAGTCCACAAACAGCCATAGCTTTCAAATTCAGTCAAGCTGGCTAAGAATTGAATCAGCAAACTAGAATCCAGGTGGTCTATATCCTCCCATCTCTGACCCACTGAACTATCATTTTCTCTACTAATTGTTCCTTGAAGTCTGAATTTTAGTGAAGTTTTCCAGTTGCTGACTAAAAATGCTACAAAGTGTAATGGAGCTAAACCCAGGACAGTAAGTAAGAGTTAAGTGGGACTCTATAAAAGTAAGCATACCGAATTGAACAGGTGATATTCGCCTGCCTGTTTTCAAAGCGTACTCTAGAGTGTAAGTCTCTGTTGCATCCATTTGAACACTGGCATAAGGTTCTTCACTCAAGATGAGCTAAAAGTGCTCATAAATTGTTGGTTAGGATGAAAAATGAATTTCCCAAACACCTCAAACTCTGGGGATAGTTCATCCAGGGAATTTTGATAGGGATCACAAGTAATAACTCATCATGTAGACATTCTAAGGCATATATTTCTTTACAGCATTTAATAAAACTTTCTGCATTTGTTGCAATTTGTTGCAACTAAGTATAGCTTTTTTTCTTCTCCTTTTGCTACAATTCATATCAGTAAGTCATAGTTTGTTTTATCCAACAGAATATGAAAGTGCCAATTTTTCTTTTACTGTCAGATATAGTAAAAATTATATGCAAAATAATGCTTTTCCAATTTACTCATATTTTTCTGCTGTATTATCTCAATTCTTCTGCATTTATGCTTTATGAAAATTGCAAAAAAAAAAAGTCAACATATATTGCAAGCTTTGCAGTGCTAGCCTTTTATTGTGCTGTATTGCTTTACCAAATTTCAGCAAGGATTCATGAAGTGTTTCTATCAAGTGATGGCCCTGGTGTTTAATTTCAAGTCAGTTTCGGGGCAACTAGAGTGGCAGAGGTGTTTTAAAACCTTTCCCTGGAAACACTAGAGAAGACAAGCTCTTTCACAGCTAATGGACCAGCTAAAATATTATCCAACAATCATATGAAACTCAGAGGATTAACTTACTTTTAGATGTCATGGGCCCTGAAGGACTCATTTGCTAACTAGCTCATGGAAATAATTAATGCTAGAGGTCATGTGACCTTTACATTAAAATGTCAGAAAAATAATTTCCTGGGAATGTCATTAGCACAAAGCAAAATAGTACACAATATAACCACCCACATTTTCCAGCCCAGACTTCCATAAAAATTTATTTATTTGTTTGTTTAAATCAGATAGTTTGAGTACATATAAGAATGTGAATTAATATTTAATTTTACAAGGTATTTTACTACTGTACTTGCAGACTATTTAATAGAAAAACAAGTAGTTAATTCAGATGGTTGCTAATCAGCTAAATCTTGCTGACCCACTCAACAGGTGGGGAAAAACATGAGATGTTCCCCATTGTATATAGAAATATGACAATTGGTTTCAGCCTCGTGAGAAACTAATTCAATACCTCATGCAATCCTTCTTGTAGGAGAAGCTGCAGGGAGGTGCAGCCGTGCCAGGCGTTCAGGCGCTTTACTGCGTGCAGCGGTACTATCGTAAATGGCCATTTTTCCAGCTGTGAAGTCAGGAACTCCAAAGTTGTGAACACCAGAGTGAAGTCTGTCGAGCCAGTTTTGCCCGAACCCATTGTCTGGGTGTATTATGCTCTACTCTTTAATTACATGAGCACATGCCGGTTTTCTGACAGAATGCCTGCCTCAGGTCACGATATGGATGTGGCTTGCTTACTGAGCAACTAGTCAATATTTTTTGTTATCCTTGTTGTTTGAAGTGCTTTTTACTGCATACGACTGAAATCCAGCTCTGAAAACTGACATTACTTTTCCCACAGATTTTTCTGTTGTGGTCTTCAGAATAGCATTTTATTACTTTGTAAATATTAATTATATTATTTTCACAATGTATCTGAAAAATGAGAGGATAGTATTTACAGATCACACACTCGAACTCAGGAGGAACCTTCTAATCTGTTTTTACAGTTCTGAAGATCTAGGGGAGGCAAGATTTGCAGGAAGAGATACTGCTACCCCAGGACCAAACAGCTATTTACCAAGCACAGGTTCATCTCGCTGTAGCCTCTCACGCAGTTTGGCTGTTTCCAGTTTCTGCTTGTTCCTCTTGAGTCAGCAGTAGGGTATGTCGTCCTGCTCTGGTTTTTACCTATTTGTGTCCAATTCCCTCTTGGTCTCTAAGTTCCAGTCTCCAGTTTAGCTTGCTTTTGGTCCTTACTCTGGCCTAATCTCTTGCCTTTAATTGCTGCTCCTGTCTCTTGCTTCAGTTCATGCATTGTGAACTCTTACTGTTTTTCTTTCCTCTGTGCCTGGACTTTTAACCTTCTTCCTATTTTTGCCAGTTTTAGGTGTCATTTATATTTAGTTTCTCAACTAATAATTTTTTTGGTGACCATCATGTCTGCACTCAGCCTCACCAGCAGCTCTACCCCAGCTGCTGTCACAGCTCCTATGAGTGCAGCAGCTATGAAAATCAGTTGTTTTTCTCACATACTTAAATGCATCTAATGAATCGTACAATAAATGCTCATTGCTAAAGAAACTGTTTAAGAGCTAGAGCCAACATAAGACTTAGGAAGTCAAGGAGAAGCTACCCTAGCAACATCTTTCCCATCTTTCCATGAAGACAGAAACTGTCAGAATTTGATTTTTGAGTAGTGAGTTACAGTACAGACACAGTCTGCCAATAGGCTTTAACTGTACTGAAACTACCTCATCAAAAGTTTATCAGAAATTTTGCCCAGGCTAAGGAACACCACTGTGGTGGATATCTCTGTACGGACCCGGCAAAGAATTCTGTACCCTAAGCAACTTTCAAGGTCCCACCTTAAACAGAAAGGCCATTGAGCTCACAGTGTAGTTGTTATCCTTTAAAGACTGATGTCTTCTATGGCAAAAGCAAACCTGTTCAGGAGGAAACTAGGCAGTGATTACAAGAAAGATAAAGTGCTTTTGGAAAATATTAAAGACATAGCAGAATTGATTTCTAAAACCTCTCTTTTCATTAAAGCTGAGAAATAAAACATAGTTATATTATCTCAATAAATTTATATTACGCAACTAAAATAAAAATCCTCTACATAATTGTTGCTTGAAAAACAAGTCCACTTCTCTCCTGTGCACAGCAGTTTTTAAACCTGCAGAGAATTTATAGACGATGTTTTTCTCCCGGGAAAACCCTTTTTAAAAAAGCAAAACAAAAAAATCCAGATCTGCTCCTGAAACTTTCCTTCACCCAGCTATTCATATTAAGCAATGGAAACTCTCACGTAATGAAAAACTCACATGACTGGGTATTTAATTGTTGTGGAATCATCCTTTCTTTTCCACCTTAATAAAACTAACATTTTGTTCGGGGCTATATATCAAACTAATTTTGCTGCTCTTTGTGCAGTCTGCGTTGTTTTTTGGTATTGGTTTGGTTTGGTTTGGTTTTGGTGTGTTATGGTTTTTTGTTGCTTGGGGTTTTTTTTGGTTTTTTTTTTTGCATGGATTTGTCCATGCTTAGAGCATGGATTAATAACTCAAAACTTGGGTCTCACTTTTGGCAATAGTAGGGCTTCTGACGCTATCTCATATTGTCAAGAAATAACGAAGGCACTAGTGCAAAGCATGTTTCTATAATGGTTGATCCAACAGGACGTTTACAGGTATGATAACATAAAGCAATTGGTCTCCTTCTGTATTTTTAGATACTAAGGTCTTAATGAAAGTCATCCCTGTACTGCCAGAACTTTTTGTTTTCCGGAAGTAGTTACTAACTGCTGCAGTTAAAGGTGATGACCCTTCTTAGGCAGCCTCCAATTCAATAAGGCACCTTTAATACAGGGAGAGACTCTCACAAATTAAAATCTCAGTCTCATGGGTGCATAGATGTTATTATCAGTAAACACTCAGAATTTTTACTTTTTTAACAAGAATAGCTTGTGGCGAGTTCTCGTGCTGGGATGGAGAAATCACTCTGACGCCAATATGGTGAGCAGTGAGACCCGTTTATTGTTCACAATGCTTCTCTATTTATAGACAGTGGATTCTTGCTCACGTGACTGGTTACACAGTGATTGGGTATGTTCCTTGTCACACAGACAGTGTGCATCTCTTAAGGCGCTATGATTGGATACAGGAGTTAGTTCACGCGCAGTTTCTGATTGGTTAGTGTTAATCAGACAGAAGCTAGTTAGAGATATAATTTCTCACTTGATGGTGTTGCAGCTGGGCTTCGGCTGCCACGTTCCCAGAGGGAGTATCATACTTTTCATAGTTCTAATTCTGCTAGAAAGATACCAACAATAGCTCTAATACATGAAGCATTTGAGACATATAATGAACGTCAGCGTATCTCCAAGTGACTACATTATGAGTACATATTTTTATTACCATGATGAAAATCTTACTCTCCACCAGTATGTGGACCTACACACAAATACTTTTATACAGAATTTACTGGCATTCAAGAAGACAACATTGGCTTGAGTACAACTTAGGAAAAATGCAAGTAATGAGGAAATACTTGTTCGTTGTGAGTTATTATGCTTGTTTTACATGGCATAACTCAATAAAGGATCACTACAGAATCCTGATCACATCTATTTACCATATTCATATACACTCATCAAATTATATTTCAATTTGATCTAATTAAAATGTTTCACATTATTATGCTTTTTAAAAATGGTGTCGAGATGAAAACTACTGATAGTAATGTCAAATCTAGTCCCAAGATCACAGTGCTATTTCTGGGTTTTTTTCTGAATGATTTTCTGTGGAGATTCAGTAATTTTATTTTTACTTTTGTGACAACCCCCTCCCCCCCAAAAAAATGCAAACTCAAATGGGAAACACACTGTACTAACTTTTAAAGTAATATTAGAAGCATTAAGTATGAAATAAGTGCTAGCATCATAAAAGGAATTGCATGCCTAGAGAAAACCACAGCACCGGGTAATACCGAGAATTAAGGTAAGAAGATGGCAAGCTGCTGGATGGGAGTAATTCCTCAGCAACTTTGGAAATAACGTGAGACTTGAAAATTTCTTGAGAAGACACTGTGAAAGCAAAGCAGAGATTTAAGCTCTGTGGGTTTCTCACCCGCACCTTCAGTCATTCCATGCAGTGAAAACAAACCCACATTCTTGATATGGAAAATACCGTTTCTGCATCCAATCTTCATCACACTGATGTGCAGTGTGAAGGGCTGAGGCAGTTGCAGGCAAAGACTGTGATAGCCATTATTGTCCTGGAAGACCAAACTGGACTAATGAGTTACTGCAGTGCATTACATTTGGAAATCTCACTGTATAAGTTGTGATGTTAAAAATAAACCCTTCTGATCCCTTAGAGAAAGGTCATGACGATCAGCAAGGACAACTAAGCCAAGGAGATTCACAGTAGAAGGAGAAAATATTACAATAAGCTGGGAAGGGAAGCAGTTGTAATCATATACAGCGGAGGAAAGTTTATTGTCAGAGCGGTGAAGTGAATCAAAAGCTTGTTAGTCTACATACTATAAAAAAAAGGACTATGTATATCTATCAGAAAGCCACACAAAAATTAAACAAAAAAATGCAGTGTAATTTTTTTATTTTGGGAATAAATGGAACAATTTCTGCAGTGAGGCAGTGTCTTTAACTGAAAACATTACTGTACAGGCAGAGCCTTCACTTAGAGAGTCCTCGTGAGATAGAAAGGGATTTGACAGCTACCTAGTGAGGTTCTTACTAAGGAACAGAGCAAGCTGAATGGCTATAATAGCTCCTTATCTTCCTTTTAAAAAGTGTGATTTGACTGTGGAAACATCCAAAAAAACCTTCACTAGGGGCTTGTTCTCAGTGCAGCCAGTCTTAAGAAGTAACAGTGACAGATTGTTGACAGTTATATTTAATTAACTCCTTGCTGTGTTCTTGCAGCATGAGAAGTAGAAAGCGACATACAGAAGCTCCAGCAATAAGAGGGAATTTATTTTCTAGCCATTGTCATTTAAAAAGGATACTCCTGCTCCCAGAAATTGAGTCATCCGCATCCTTCCAGTTGCACTTATCTACCAAGAAGTAGGCTGCAAGGTCGTAAAACAGTATGTGTGATTCCCTTTAGGAAGGTAGAGCTGTCCGCCTTGAAATTAGACCATTGATTTCATAACACGCAGCTTTTGAAGTATAAGAGAAATTAATAGATTTGGACAGCACTGTTGAGTATTCCAGATTGCACTGCGCCACCATTGCTTTTCTGCCTGTTTGTCCCTGAAGAAAGGGCGGCTGCAGCCACCACATGTTACATGGCTCTACCAAAGGCTCTCAGACATAAGCGAGCTTAATCAAGAGAAGTGTGAAATCACAGCAAAGCCAGTGCTTCCTGTTTTGCAGATGGTGAGCTGCCAGAAAGGATCAGCCCAGACTTTAATTGCAAGGCTGATGAGAAAGGCAGGCAAGATGGGAAGGTGCGTGTTATGGTGTGGGCAGATCATTACATAAGAGCGAGGCTGTTGCACATGTGGTCCCGTATGAAACAACATGTGCTAAAAAAATGGCACCAGCCTTGTTTTTCCACGCTCCAGAAACAGAGATAAAGCACCCCAACTGTTTGCCTCCATGCTGGATGCTGAAGGTGCAGTTCACTGAGATAACCGCTAACGGCTGGGGGTGTCACTTGGCTGAAGTAACGGTGACAGTCTGGTTTGTTTCCTTGAGGATGGGCAGATCCGTGGTGAATGCAGGAAACAATATGTACAGCAACCAACATCATCTGCAGTGCAGACGAAAGGCAGCTGCTGTCTCTTGCCTGTGCGCAATCTACTTGATGTTCACAGGGCCACACGCTTTACTGCAGTAGTCACAGCCTGAGTGATACAAGGCAAACTTCTTTTAGCAAGAATCTGGTGAGAGTATTACTTAAAACTTAAAAGCAACCTCCTTTTTTTAACTTTCCCCAGGAAGATATGGAGTTAGTCATGTGCACACATACACGTACATTCACATACACATGCTCACGTATATTTAATACTCATGCACTAGACACACATGTACATATCCTTATAAAGGAACACACCTGGGATTTTTTCTTTAAAAATAGATTTTACCCTAAGGCAAGGAAATGTGCTATGGCACTCTAAGGCTCTTTCAAAGAAGTAATTGCGACTTGTACAGCTGTATACCTCTACCAATTGTCTTACTTTTCTACATGGGTTGGTAGTGACAAAGCTGTGCTTGTAGGTATTCCTCCCCGGAGCAAGGAGGTATCCCTGAGTCCCTATGTTTCTTTAGTGATGAAAAAATTAGAGAAATATGATACCAACTGCCTGTCACTGAAACAGGCAGCAAGGAAGTCAATAATTGCCAAGATAGTCGAGTGAAGTACAAAATCCATACTTGACTGAAGAAGTGTCCAAAAGTTCCTGAAGTATCATGAACTTGATGTTCGCGTTGTAAAAATCAACTTCTAAGTGCAAGGAAATCAAAGTTTTTGTCATTCAGAGAAAGAATGTCGATGTGTGAAGCAAAATATTTGTGGAAGTGGCTGCAGGCACCAGGCATCCAGCTGTTTCTGTGGGTTTTCTCTATGAGTTTGTATTTATATATGGGGTATATTACATGGGTTTTCTATTTCTTTAATGCAGAAGGAAGGATATAATGCACAGCTATTTATAAATGCCACTAATTTAAGTAATTGTTTTTATATCCTAGGTTCAGAAGAAAACACACCAAAAAAATCCGTAAAATAAGTCACCTGGATTATGCAGATATTTTATACCAGAACATGTTACTTGAAATAATCAAAATCTGTGAAAGATAAAGAAGATTATCTCTGAATAGAATAAATTTCATACTTTTCCAAAAAGAATTTGTCTCTCTCTGAGAAGACAGACTGGAAGCTTACAGTATCTAAATAGAGTACATACTTATTTAATGATTTTGGCCTATTCATATTAGGGCCGGGAAATCTTAACCAATACCAGTTTTAAAAAACATGATAATCTGTTATAATTGTTCATTTTTTCAGTGTATAAAAAGAAGGGGAACAATATTTCTGAAAAGGACTGTTGGCTGAGGATTCAGCAACATGCCTTTATAATCTTTAGACATGAATTTTTCTGTAAATGGGCTACAAATTCAGCCTGAGTCCCAGTAAACAGAAAAATGTCTTGCATCAAGTAAATTGAAGAGTAATAGAAATATTAGAATACATCTTTTCCCCTATTACTTTTTAGGAACTTGAATACAGATCAGGTCATCATCATCTCCATGCTTAAAGAGCCACTTGAGAGTTGAGTCAGATTTTTTTTTTTAAGCATTCGTTCTGTGCTTTGAAGTAAACCATGGAACCTCACTGTCATGGAATTGTCACTGTCATAGATTGCAATTTTTTTTATAACTGAACCTTAAGAGAGCCTCAAAGACTATTTAATATCAGAAAAAATATTTCAAGATTCTCGGAAAAAAAGTTCTCCTTTAATATTGCAATAGAAAGCAGAATATCATCTCTACTGCCAAAGACGTGGAATGCATTTCAAAAATTGCACAGTATTAGACAATATTTGTGATTCTGTGGGGGAAAATAGAGAGTTTCATGGTGTAGCTGGAAGCTAGAATCCATTTGGACTTTGCAAGTTCTGATCAAAATTCTGTCATAGAAGAAAAGTGAAGTTTAGAAAATAACTATTCATGTGTTTCCAGTTGTGTGCATTACCCAAACGTAATTTTATTTTTCTTCTGGAATGCACAGATGGACTGATAGATAATTAGCTGGCCAGACTTCATTAGCAAACAGTATTTAATTCACTTCGTAAAATTCTTATACCTTAGCTTCATGCTTGTCAAAGAGGAAGGGGTCGTTCTGCACTAGTATTTATGTCTCAGATATATTTTATGATTGTCAATTTGATTTAACACTTCTGTAGCTACTAGATAGCGTGGATTTTTAACAAGCAATAAAAATAATGTTTGAAAGCAAATTCTGGGAATCTGGTAACTGAAAAACTGGAAAACCAAAAAATCTATTAGCTGTTTCTAAAATGGGTGAAAGTATAGAGGCTTCATCTGAAATTTTTAACTGTCATTGAAACAAGCAGAAAGGAATTCACAGCTATGGACCCATCTTTAATGGGCATCTGCTTTTCTTTTTGCAACGAGTGCAAAGGAAAATTCACAAGGACAGTAATCCTCACTGAGTAGTATGATGGTATACTTTGCACACTGCCTGCTTAGTCTTGAACTGAACCTGCTCCCCAACAGGGATGCAAACAGCAATAATCAAAATGTGCGTGTGTACGGGCGTGTGGACTGAAGACCCTCAGCTTGGTAACTGCTGGCTAAGGCTCCCAGCAAGCAGGCAGGGCCTGCAGAGCAAAGGTCCTGAAATACAGCATGGAGATTTTCCTGCTGCATTGCAGTTAATTTCTGGGAAAAAGATGTTGAAGCTATACAAAATAGTAACAGCAGTTGGGACACGTTTGTGACTACAGTTGAAGTACAGGCCTGTAAAAGAACCTATTCAAAGTGATTCAGTCCAAATTTGTCCACACTTTCCCCTAAATTTAGGAATAACCCTTTATTAGATGAAGTAGAAAAGGAATGATAAAATGAAAATGACAGCACTGAAAGGAAAAACTGTCAGTCAGTAGTCTGCGTTGATCAAAAGGACAGCTCAAGCAGAGATTTAGCAGATGAGACTATGAATTTTTTTGTCCTAATTTTCCCCCCTCAATTCTTTTCCACAGTGTATCATTGCAAATAATTATGATTCATAATTAGCTTTTGATTACATTACCAGAAAGGATAATTAAAATATCAGGATGCATGCCTCTATGAAGAGTTTTTCAAATCATGCTGTGACATTCTCTGCAAATTTTCCTTTGGGTTCTCAGTATCAGTCATTTTTTTTTTGATTGCCATAATTCTGACTGTGAAGAAATCATGTTTTTGGGACAGAAAGTCAGATTTAACCTGAGATACATACGTATATGTTTGCAGATTCTTATTCTGAAGGGCCTAATTCTAACCTACCATGAGTTACTTACGTTGTACATTATTCTCTGAGACATAGAAAATGTTGTTACCAAACAATATTCCTGGAAGCAGGTTAGTAAGCAGCTGTCTCACACCACTTGCACCTGATCAAGCACGTGCAAGTCACCACTAATATGGTGATAAAACAGTAACAACACAAAGTTTTAGCAAAGCTTAATGTATGTAGTGCTAGAGAAAAGTGTGATGGAAAACCTCACTGCCACCCCCATCCGCCATCCCCTCCCCTTCTCGCCCTCTTTAGCATGGTATCTAGCCAACACACAGGGCACTTTCAAGAAACTTTGAAGTGGTGACCACTTCAGGACATCTTGCCAACCGGGTGAAGAGCTACAGTAGCTGAGCAGAACAGGTAGAGCTGGGTGTTGGCAACAGGGTCCATCCCCAGCACCGCAAGTGGTGAACAAGAGCCAGGGTCCAGCCAGGCTGTCCAGACAGCAGCAGCAGGAGACAGGGTCATACATTGGGCTAGAATCAAGGCTACGACATAGACCAAAGGTCTACTACTTCATCCTTGAGCAAGGGACTGACAGCCCCAGCTAGGCAATGGTGGGCTGGTGAAGGGTGCCACAGAAAATTGGTCTGGACCCTCAACCAGACTCCAGCCCGAGGAAGCCTCGTTCCTGCTGCTCCCTGACTCTATTCACAGAGGACCTATGACCTAACTCTAAACGTGTCCTGGCTGTTCTCTTGGGTCACAGTTTTGCTCTAAAAACAGGAAGTCAGTGCAGGAGTTATGAAAGGTAATAAAGCAAATGTTCTGACATTTTTGAGAAATACCTGGTATTGTCAACTAGCTCTGGTTTCAGCTATCACTGTGAAAAGAACATGTCACCTGCATTAGGACTGAGTGAGCATATTAAAGAAAACTAAAAATTACCCACTCACAGAGGATCTTATAGCAATCATACTTCAACAGGCAGTGCAACATTTTTAAGGAGACCTTGCTGCCTAAGTCATTTTAAGTTCCTAGAGACACAACTTCAAAGATGGTAGCTCCAGAAAAGGAAGAATAAATGAGGAGTGAAGCAGGTTTCTGAATTTCTCATGTCCTGCCTGTTTCAAGGACAAACGGTAACAAATGTGAGTGAAGGAGTGATGAAAACTGCCCTTCTTCCTGTCTGTGGAGCATAAGCTTAGAAGTCAATGCCACAGCAGCATCCACTAGAGCCTGGCCTGCAAGCCAGATCCTGTGGAAACGCAGCTGGGGTGTTTCCTGCCCCTCTGCATGTTCACAGTTAGGTTAACAGTCCATATGAGGGCTGGGAATACTGAGATGACAATATCTCTCCTTCTGGCCCAATACGAATCCGTATCCCCAAGACTAAAACCGTCCTTGGTCCTTATTGTCTCCACATAGAACCCCACTAATATTTGCATCTGATAATAGTCCCGAGAATACATCTACAGAATCTATACCAGCGAACAGAAACTGGGCTTGGGGACAAGTATCATTTGAAGATTAAAGTATAAACCTTAACTAAAAGAGGATTTTTCAAAATTTTAATTGAACTAGTTCGCTTGTTCCGTGCAAATGTTTGTTTCGTGCAAAACTGCTCTACCGACCAATCAAGCCTTCCTTGTCACTGAACTATTTATATTCCAGTTAACAATAAATAAGTTTTTGCTCACACAAGTGTTAGCAGAAGTTATTTGTATATGTCAAAGGGAAAACAGACTTCATAGGATGGATTTACGTACTTTATTTAGCCTTAGCATACATTAGGACCACTGAAAATGACTATGCGTACAATATGCTGCATTCAGTGAATGAACCTCAGAACAGATCTTGATTTCCACAGACCTTAGGTATCAGCCAATTGAATTACTGGCCCTGATGCTATTTATGGTATTACATATTTGCAACATTACGAAAACAAACAATACAATGGATGAGCATTGTAAGAGTTACAAGTGTGACAAAGATGGCATTTAGTGGTAATATCAATAAGATAAAAGGCACCACTTCCAATCCAGGAAACCCCTGATCTCCAATCTTTTTGCATTCAGCAAGTTCCCCAGCACTAGAAACTCAGATGAACTCAGGGGAAGTATTGTTTTATCAATATCTCTCTATCTCTATCTCTATCTCTGTATCTGTATCTGTATCTGTATCTGTATCTGTATCTGTATCTGTATCTATTTCTATCTATATCCTGCCTTACCCATACAGCCTTTTACATTAATTTGCTCTTTCTTTGATTGTCACCAGCATATATAAGTACCTAGCCTATAGATTAACTTTAAATGGAATGTTCCTGTATTATACATGCTCTTTAGCCATCCTAACTGACCACTTGCAACCACGGTAATCTCACTGGCATCATTGGACTTATATTTGAAAGGACTGGGAAGAGAATGAGAGACCAAAAGGATGCTACTGGAGGAATATTTTTTGCATCATAGTACCTCTCCTCTGAGTGCTTGTATGATCATTTCATTTCCCTCCACACACTTAGTAATAAATAGCTCACAGCATCGTAGAGATCTGCTGGGTAAATGCTGCAAGTTATGAGGCAAATTTACTGCCTCATAAACTCACAGCCAAGTAAATCTGTCATTTGCAAGAACAATTAAGTCATCCTTCCGTTCTGTGGAGGGTATAGGAGATTCCTGAAACCGGTAAATCCACAGAAAAAGGAAGCTGGTCATATGTTCAGAATGAATACTCTGTTTTATTAATGCTGAATTCACGTACAAGCTTCAAGCCTGCATATATTTTCTTTGTTTCCCAGCATCTGCAATCTAGCCACTACTCCTTATGATGTATACTGCTAAAAGGCAGAGGAAATACAAGAAGTACCCTGTGATTTTATTTTTTTTTTGTCATTGTCTGGGCTTAAAGCATACTCTTGAAGTCATACTAGTGAGAGGTTGCTGAAAAGAGAGAGAAAAGGATCAAAGAATAAGACTGTTATCTCTGAGCCATGTAAAAATCTGACATCTGGGGCCACTATAAAAATTACTAGTGTGGCCTGAAGATTGTCTAAATGGATGGAGGATGATGTTATAAAATGTTTCTGATGCATAACATGTTTTCGCTACTCACTTACATAAACCCACAAAAGGATCTTTAATCTTCAGGAGCCACAAGATAGAAACTTTGCAAGGCATGATTCCTGAAACACCATAGTAATTCACAGGTATTTATGAACAGCATAGGTGGGAGTGCTATGGAAGTGTCACCTTCGGGTTATCTAGTTTCCAAGGAATGAGCCATTCACAAACAGGGTGTATATATTGCATTATGGCAGCACAAATCATCATTTCCCTGAGAATTTGAGTCCTATACGACCTTCACATTTGAACACAAAAACATGTGTGTGTATCTCTTGCACACAAAATTAGAGACACATGCAATGCAGCTATCTTGCTATTTGTTAGGTGAAAAAATTTGGACAAGATTGAAGAATGAGGCTGGATTGGGTTGTTAACTAGGAAAAAGCCTAGTTGGTAATGTAACCAATGCCAGTTCTGTTATTTTAACTTAGAACAAGAACGAAAGCTGGAACTTCCTTGTTGTCCTCACTGCCGCAACGCTGTCCCTCTTTTCGTGTTTAATTACAAGTGAGCTAACTGGACTTCCAGGTAAGGAAAGTCAGACTAAAGCTGCAGAAATGGCTGATATCCAAGTGCTCTGCATAGCAACAGAAATGCAATCTTTTTGGTGTGTGAACTGGAGTCTAGACTGGAGCAGAGCTCCTAAGGGAAGGTGGATAACGCCCTCATTCCCTCTGGTGCCGCTGCAGAGACGCACTGGGGTGGTGTGAAGTTACCTGTCTGCAGGTTCTGGAAGCCAGTCTACACAGCAGACTAGTACTGCCAGCTCCACTCGTCCTGGGAACTGAGCACTGGAAAATTTCAGCGAGACAAAGCTGGTATAGCTAAACCTCTCGAGACCATAGTTTCTGTCTGAGGAAAAGTACTATAAACCCTTGAACATAGATAACACAAATGTAAAACTAATGAGGAAAATTCCTCTCTAAAATCCTATAGAAAGCGACACAAGATTCATGTTATGAATAAAGTATCAGAACATACAGTATGTTTTAAACTCTCATTATTGTCTGGGGAGCCATAGAAATGTACTAAAAGCCAGAATAGGCCCCTTTAAATTATTAATTGTAGTTGCCTAATAATAACTCGGTGAATAAGAAGAAAAATGGTAAAAATGTACTATTAAAAACATATTAAACCAATAAAACATGTCAAGTGCACAGTACTTCACCAAGCACTTTTCTGTATAATTTATATTTTTGTACAAGTATCTTTAAGTAAAATTACACTTTTTGCCCCATTTAGCATTTATGATATTAATTTCCAGAAAGTTTCTATGTTTTTTCCTTTATGCTCATTTCTGAGCACTACATTGATTCTCACAGTGGAAGTAAAGAGGTTTCCAATGTCCCATTGTTGACATTTCTGAGTTTTGAGAGCAAAAACCTCATGTCTGTAAATGAGCTGAACCACTGCCGACTCCTGTTAGACAGGGGGAAATCCGTGTTGTGCATCCCATTGGTGGGATGCGGCAGCTTTTTAATCCCAGGGGATTCCGAATGCACAAAGCGTATTGGTATCTTGACTGACTGATTTACAGGGCTGTGTGCAACTCTACAGTCGTGACTTAACCTGAAATTAAGGTATGAAGCAAATTCCTAAGAGAAAGCCATGCAAACCCTGCTATTTATTCATATACTTGCAAACATCTTTCCTTCAATGCGCTGTTACAAGTCCGTACCTCACAGGTCTGTTATAAACCACAAGTATTTCAGGGCGTTTTGTGATCATACTGAAAGCTTCTCTGTGAACCACTGATATAATGTGCAAACACAAAACCAGACAGAGAAATTGGCTTTAAGCATAACCTACAAAAAATTGTGCAGTAATCCACAGCAATAAAGATCCCTGGCTAGCTTTTAAAATATTTTTTGAGAATTTCACTGCTATGCGGTTCACTAAATTCCCACTAATTATCGTGCCATTAAAAAATGAACAAATTGTTAATGTTATTACATTCTGGGCTTTGCTCTGAAAAAAATGACACCATATATCTTATTATGCTATTAGAATTCCTCTAACTGGAAAAGAAATCCTTTAAACTTTTCTAACAAATAGTCTCCACCAGTAAGATATTTTCTTTTTGAATATAGAGAGGGGTTTTTTTTACATTCGTTCCCTTATTAAACTTTACTGTTTCATTTTTCATGGTTATTCTAAATGCTGTATTCAAATAAAGAAAACCCCTTTCTTAGATGTCTGTCCTTAGTGTTTTCTAACTTTCAAATTCTATAGAAATAACTTTTAAAAGCAATTTCTGAGGGTGTGAAACTGATTTCAGATAAAGCAAAAGAACCAGCATTCTCTATTTGCCTTCTGTTCATTGACTATCTTTTCACCAATGAATAGATGTATGATAAGGTATATTAATTGTGAAAAATAATGCTTCAACAAACAGACATCCAGATGGTACTATGGCACTTTGAATATTCCTAATGGAATTGTATGATGTCTTTATCACTATTGTGAGGGTATTTTATCTCCTTGTTTCTGCAAAAAACATTTTTCTCCCTTCATAATATTAGTAACAATAAAGCATGTCTGTTAGTGAGTCCGGTAATTGGTAATTAGTAACTAGGTGAAAGGAAATTTCATTCCATTTTGGCTGGACCTAACATTTGTTATCAAATGAAACATTCTAGAAAAAATGCAATTAAAAAAAATCATAGTTCTTCATATGTTCGATACAATATACTCTGATTCAAATGTAATAACTACCCACAGCAGCACAGCTGCTCTGCAGAGTTGGTAAGCTGGGTTAATTACATAGTTCGAGCAGCCGAAAAACGACAGCTCTGCTGCTTGGAGTGTTATCTTCCGCATAGAAGGAGAACGCTCCAACAATAAATACATTTCTGCAATCCTTTATCTATCTGTTAGGCTAAGAGGGAATTCCGTTCCTTGTCTCTGACCACCAAAGGCTTCGCCAGCAGTGACGCCTCAGTGCACACGATGGATGGTCCAGGTGTTCCCAGGTGTGCCAACTCCGGCAGAGTCCCTGAAGATGCGACCTGCAGGTGGACCAGTGCTATGGCCTCCTGCTCTCCTGTGGTGGATGCCACCAAGCCTTCTCATCACTCTGACTGTTCTGGAGCAAACAATGGGTGTTTTCCTTTGAAGGAAGAAATGCTTCAACAAGAAGGGCATAAGAAATGTATTCTAACACAGCCTGCTTCCAGAGAAAAGTAATTCCTCAAAAAACAAGGAAATTCCTATGGATGTTCAGGAGACAGCCGTCAACAAGGATGACAGAAGGATGTAAGGAATATGGACGAAGAATGTAATGAAAAGAGGAAATATATTGACATTTATATTGAATAATATTGAATTTATATTGAATTTATATTGAATTTATATTGAAATTTAAGAAAAACCAAAAGAAATCCGTGCCCAGATGAGATCCTAAAAATCTGTCCTTAGAAGAGGCCTTTTTCATTTTTAAAAACTGAGGGGATAGAACTGGAAACTCCTAATTCATTGCAACATACAAGTTTTTAAAGTTTAAAATATAAATCTCACATTTTAAATCCAAGCTAATAAAGAAGTTTTTGCAGTTTTTGTATTCATAGCATTCAGAGGTATAATTTTCAGGTTATACATACCCTATAGTTAAGATTTAGATCACGTGCTGCTTTACTTGTAGGAGGAAATCTCTCTATAGTATTTTTTTCCTTATGACTGTGTTGATCTGTCTTTTCAATTATACTGGCTAAACTCATTAACATACAATTAAAGAAAGATGATGAAGAGTACAAAAGTAAAATTAAATTGCAATTTCTTAGCCTAATCCAAAAAATATTAATATAGTACTTTTACTTTATTTCAAATGCACCTTGCACTGATCAGTTTTACTGTTCTTGGTCTGGAGCACATGTATGTAATAATAAATTGTATATATACTATACACAATGCATCATTCTATAGTTATTATATTTTATATTTATTTTACTTGCATCAGAGTAAAATCCTTCTACAAATTACTACAGTGAAGCTAGCAAGAGTTGTATTCACCCCATAATACCTGTCAAGAATATATATTATTTGTATTGTCAGTACTGGAATTTGACTTCTCAGACTTTTGTTTTTTCCTTTATTACATTTATTGGTTTTGTGAGTATTGGAGAGCTCTAGGAAGTTAGCAGTGTCATGCAACTTAATGATTAAAACAACAAATATAGCTAAAGATATATGACAGATCTGGACGGCTGAGTGGATGAGCCACAAGTAATACAAATCAAAGTCAAGATTTCTTTTACATTCAAGATGATCACAGTATCAGGAGGAAAAGGACATAAACTACTTAGATGAGATGTTTTACTTGTCAAAACCAAACCCAGTAAATTCCTCAAACCACATATGTAGTGTTTGGGGAATATATAACTCTGGATGGGTCGCTACTCTTTAATCACGCATAGATCTTTGGGGGAAAAAAAAATCAATGCTTTTTTTTTTATGTCATCTCCAGACCAAAGGATGATTTGGTTAGAACATTGGGTCACAATTCCTACTAAATCACAAAATTAGTGTGAATACCTGGTACAAGGCCTCAAACATACACACACAGCTGAAGATTGCTCTAAGGCTGGACAGTGATAGAAAAATCTAGCAAAGACATAGACCATTAAGTGACCATTCAGCCACCTGCTCTTTTTGACAAGGTTCAGGATTTGTCAGTCTACAGCCCAAATTACATCCCTGTGAACTGACACTTGGCTGTGCCAGATGCATTGTGTACTACTCATCACGACACCCTCCACACACACGTGGTCTGCTGAAATAGCTACCTTGGATTCTATTGGCCCAGCATCCCACCTCTCTCCGTTACACAAACCCCAGATGTGTTGACATGAATGACTTTAGTTGACTCTCAAGTGCATGAAGGCACATGTCCACAAGTTAACATGCTGAATTCAATTACTACATCTTCTAGGAATATTGCAACAAACAAGACCAGAAACCCAGAACACCACATGGTGACAAGTGGGTATAGGAAGTGTCTCTTGACTGAACTTGGGCATCTGAAAGGCAAACAGCTGGCTGTTTCACAGGCAGTGAATTAAGCTGCCTGTAATTGTACTCCCTATCTGCCTTTCCCCTTCTCCCCTTCTTCCTAGAGTCGGGGCCAGATAGTCAATGAATTGAACTGCAAAACACACTACTACTACCTGACCCCCAGGTCAGAACTATCATAAGCATTGACTGGAAATGGCTGCAAATAGCACTTGTCGTGCCCTCACTTTCCATTGGAAATCTAGTAATGACACAGGCACCAAGTGGAAGCCCTTGCAAAGGTCACAGATTTACACTGGCTGAATCAATTTCTTACTACAGCATTGCAGAAGCCATGGAGGAGATTTTTCCAATGACTTTGTTGATTTTAACATATTCATGCTTGTTTTCTCATTAAAAAAAAAAAGAACAACCCAGGAAAAATAACGTAAAGGATGCTAGACAGCAATTTGTGTCATTGGAAAGCTGTAGATCCAAGGTCCCTTGCTGGGACTTCCATTACCTGATATATAAGATCCAATGTCAATTCAAACCCTCGACACAAGCAGAACTGCTTCAGTTCTGAAAGAGCAGAGACCTGAGCTCACGATGGCCAGAAGCAGTATCAGTGAAAGAATGTAATTTCTAAGGGAAAGACCGACCACCAAGCACGTGAGCATCCTCCGTACTGGAAGGCTATTAATTTGTGTCCTGCCCACCACAGCCTTTGCAGGTATGCAAACGGGTAGCCCCTTCAGCTGAGGGGACAACTTTGTTCTGTTTGCAGGCATCTTCACATTCCGCTGAAATTTGCAGGAGAGCCAAGAACTTGATTCATGTGGGTTCCAGTTAGCTTTAATCTGCCTCTGGCTTGTACCGTTCAAATATTTGGATGAGTAAAATTCATGACTTGAATCCACTATCAATTAAATTAAAATATAGCTATAGATACAGGAAAGTAAGAGAGAAACACGCAGAGGAGAACAGTATGTATGAAAGTCTTACCACCATGACAAAACCAAGTAATATACTCGTTAGTGTTAACAGAACCTACATTCCTCCCAGAAATCCAGCCTTTCTATATGTACTATCGCGGTGTGTTTCCTATGGCAGCATTTGAACTAATCATCACTTTTTTAGGATTAAATGATTGCTGGGAAGAGTAATCAACAAGGTAAAGTTAAAAATAGCATAAATTAAAATAGAAATGTTGTATGTTTTAACAGAAATTACTTATGTCAACAGTGTTTTTTGAAAATTCGTGGAAAATACATCTTGTTAGCAATTTACATGCAGATTATAGTGACTAACTGAAAACCTTTCCATGAGAAAGACTTCACTGTTTTTTTCAAAAGCTTTTGATGGTTTTTTTGTTCTCCCCTCTTGTCCAGGGTTCTTCTCCAACTTAAAGGTTCCTTAGAAAGGAACTTGCCTATTAAGGACTGCACTTAAGAACACATTTAACTTTCACTGAAGTTAAGAAGACATAAGCATGTGTTAAGGTGTTCTTCTGAACTAAAACCAATATTTGAAAGCAAAGCTGTGAAGTTCTTGTTTTTCAGTAACTGTATGTGTTCAGGCCTCCATTTCACAGTCATATTATCTTAAATTCCCCAGGAAAGCCGAATTTCAGTATTCCTCTGGTGAGACCTTAGGTCTTAGGCCAAAATCTTTAAATTCTGATATAATCAGAAAGAAACAATGAAAGTTTTGTCCCCATAAATGCACAAGAATCTTTGCCTTTTGGTGGGGTGGGGATGGGGGAGGACTTGTGACCTTCTCAGCTGTTTCTTCTCTATCCTCTCACTGCCCTTTTTTGTACAATGTCCTTTCCGGTTCCTGGACAGGTGTTCTGATAGGAAGCACAGGTAGACTATCCTCAGGCTACTTGTCAACAGGATTTCTGAAATGCACCGAGGTTTCTTACAGTTCTTCTCTTGCTGGTGATCTTACTCTAATTTACATACACCCCAGTGGCAGGGGGTACGGAAGTGGGGCAGAATCCTGAAATTTTGGACTCAGACACTCCTGCACTACGCCAAGTAATTTGATTAGCCTTGGCCGCTGGACTCTACAAAGTAGATTATATATCGTGTAATATATAAGATTATATATTATACCTATGGAAGAATTAAACCCACGCACTTTAATAGTGCTCAGGTATTATGTCAGTGGTTGTAGGTGAAAACATTTAATGTTGCACATCATCCCATGAAAGTAACATGGCTACATACACTTTTACTTACTGTATTGGTTCTTGACCCTATGGCAGATTCCATGACGCCCTGTTTGTTACCTTCATCGGTCATAGAGAGAAGTAGTGCACTGATTTTAACAGAAATCAGTGAAATTTCTTTTTATCAAAATTCGTTATTATATTTGTAGCAGGATTTGGTTCCTTATTAACTCCTAGAGCAAGGCTGGAAAGCTTCAGTTGGAAGGAACTAACCATACTTAACAGACATAAGAACAGTGCCTCAAAAATTAATTTCACTTTAGGATGGGATTCATCTGTTTCTGTGAACACTTCAGTAATGTCTTCCTGAAATGTTAATTGCCCAAGTTGCTTTTAAAATCAATGGTGATCTAGTCAGTACAACTAGTGAAGTCCTTGGTATAATGCATCTCATCCTGAAAAATAGGATAGGTCAGCTCCAACATCCCATTGCTCATGGAGAGCACTTTGGTTCAAGTATGTACATTTATCTTTAGAATGACTGGCATCCCCAAATTTTATCTTACCTTTGAAGGGTACTGCTTCCACTTTAGACTTGAAGATACACATTTTTCCTGGAAGTTACTCTGCTTTTTCTAACTCTTTTAGTTTGTTTAATGAAAGATACTGTCTAAATCTACAGCGCTTCCTTTCAATATGCTCTTTGACTGTCATGCCTACAGCAATGCTACCAATATTTCTCTCTCAATTGATTATGAGAGGATTTCAAGGTGATTAAATAAGCTAAAAAATTTTGGATATTTAAAGATAAACGAGATTAATCTCATCTTTGGTCTCCCTACAAAATCCCCTGAATCTGAAGTAGAAAATATCATATAAAATAGAGTTAGTTCTGTGTAGGTGCCACAATCCTGCCCCTTCACAGAGGCCTTGCAAGCTTCTTGCATCCCTCTCTGACTTCATACCGTCCTCCAGTGCCCATCTGTGCCACTGTGAGTTTTTCTTTCACTTTTCAAAAAAAAAAAAGCTGACTGCAAAGATTCTTTCTTACTTTCCACTTTCACACAGCCGGAGGGTTCCGTGTTTGATTCTCATCCATGCACTGACAACTGAAACAGTTCAAGGGAGAAGTTTCAGAAAAACAAGTATTTCAAAGAATGAGTTTTAAAAGAATGTTACTGGAAAATTAATTACAGAGTACAGCAAATGGAAGAAAAATATGTAACAAAGATCTCATGAGGGAAACATGTAGATGAATTTTGTAAGCAATAGATAAAAAAGAGAATCAATGAAATTTTCATAAGGTTTAAAATGTTCAGTAGCACTAGTGGAAAGACTACTAGGCGAGACTAAATATTGCTCAAGCTTTGGATCTTCAATTGCAAAGAAACAGGAGCATTAGTACGTACCTCAGCACAAACATGAGTTTGATGTCAAAGGGACTTTGCAGGAGGTCAAAGCCCTTCTTTTTATATGTACTTACTAAAATAAAGGTATTTGTATGGCAAATGGAAGTACTTAATTTGTCATCCTGTCTTTGGAGAGTGAAATCTAACTTTTAGCCTGATGTTTAGATCCAGGAGCGAACCAGAATGAGACTGACCTTGCTCTGTGGTTTGTTCTAGCTGTGAAGGTGAGCAGAGGATTGCTTACAGACCCTTGTCTACGATTATTTCTCTTGATTCTTCCCTTTTTGGAGAAGATGAATCAAGACTCTTGGGTGTAATACAGACTAGAAGCCTTAAGCTTACAAAGCCGTAAAGTCTAAAATCCTTAACGTCCCAAGCATTTCCAGGTCTATTGACGGGTCTCTAAGCGCTGCGTTGTGACTAGCATTGACAGCTAGTCTCCTTGTTCAATCTCACATGAAGATACTACGCTGACCACAGCCCAGGACTGATTTCCTCAGGTGGAAGGGAGAAGGTGAGAGAGGCAATAGGGGAAATAAGGGATAGTGCGCTGCTCCAGAAAGTCCTCTCAGTCCTCAGAGGAGTAGAGTGGTAGCAGAGGTCTGTAAAGCCCATCTCCATTCATCCAAACACAGAGTTGGTGGCCCGTGTACCAGCATCAAAGAACAGGAATGCAAAGCAAAGTGTGGCTGGCAACACCAGGTGAGATGCAGTACAGAGGCCACGCTCTGTGACTAAGCTGCGGAGTACGTGGTGAACAATGTGCATCGCGAGCCCTCTTCGGAACGAGCACCATAGCTGCTTTTGGTACACTGTGTCAGATTACAGTTAGTATTTGGCGTTTGGCCATTTTTTGACTTCTCCCCGTTGTTTCATATTTATAATTTTTGCATTTGTTCAGGAAGATTTTGCAAGAATTTCAGCTGTTTGGCTGGAATTTTTGGTATCAGTATTCTATTTCTGTTGGAATTCTAGTAGATTTACCTACTTCTCCCCACTGAGTACAGCCAAGATCTGCTTTCTGTCATCTGAGGACTTAGCCAAATAACTAACTCATTTTTAATCTGTTTACTTTCAACTTGTGTCAAACTTACTCCAAATTTCATTTACTTCAAACTTCAGAAAAAATTGGGGAAAACCGGCATACAGAACTAGCCCACCACAGTATCTTTCACTTTTCTAATAATTTACTTTACTTACTTCTTTTTATGTGCTATTTTCTATTATTTTCTCATGAAGATACATTGAACATTGGTTCTCAGCAGAAAGTTACTAGTATGAAATGAGCTATGATGTTACAAAATAAAACAAAATGGGAATACCATTACGTTCAGTTGAAGGTTTTCTGCGTCTGTCTGTACAGCAGGAGGGTTGAAAAAACAACATGAAAGTTGTTTCAAGACATAGTTGCACTTTTATTTTGCTAAATGGAACATATCATGATAATCAGAGACATAATATATGATTTTACAGCATATTATTGTGTATATGTGCTTATACCTATATACGTATGTACAACACAATATAATATGTATAATATATACATTAAGCCAGAACATTTGTCCATTAACAATAGTAGGATAGATCAAAGTTTGATATTTGGGAGAAAATGCGACAAAATTTCTTTCAAAAATTAAGTGCAAATATTGTGCTATCAGGCACAATGTCACATTCCCTTTTACATCCCTTTTCCTTTGCCCACATTATCAGCACTGTGTGAAAATAGCACACACATTTTGCATGATCATTTAAAGTTTTTTTCCTAAAAAAAAAAAAATTAATACTAAACCCTTTGCATTGGATTTGGAGAATTTTGAGCTTATAAAACATTTATTCTCACACCATGAAAAAATGGAGGATTTCTTTGAGACTACTACACTCCTAGCAGCAGTATTGTTTTGGATACTTCTCCCAAAGATACTAAACAAATTTATATTCTTTGTTTAAAAGATGTGGTTCATTGCATGTGGCATCTTGTCATGAAGAGAATGCAGCACATTGCATATTTGGTATCTAAAATGGCAGATTGGCATTGTAGTAAACGGGGGACTGAAAACAATAGCTCATTTGTAAAGATATGTAAAGATTTGTAAAGGTATTTGTAAAATACTGCAATGTCTAAAAGTAGATATGAGAAATTAATAGGAATTGGAGTATCTTTTGACATTTATTTTCTGTATGTATTGTTACTAAAAGGGGTATTTATTTCACTGTAAAGTTTTATTTGCACTGTAAAATGAATGAGTCACAGATCTGGTTCGTTAAGGTAAATTCTGTATTACACAGACACTCTCTCTAAAAGCACTTAATATCTACCATACCTTGTTTAGATCATACCGGGTAGAGGAGCCTAAGAAGACAACACTATTATACCAGATTGATACACGACTTTCTCAGGATCTTATTTGCTAGCCTACCGCCAGGTTTCTCTAAACCATTAGAGGAGATGAGTGTTTCAGACTTTGGAATTAAGGATACTGAGAGCGCTTTGGGTGACAGGCATCTCTGCTGGTCAGTCACCTGGATGAAGCTTTAAGTAACGCAATACCTGGGGTAAGTGAGAGTATCGACTACTGAGCTAAGACACCCTGCTAGTCAGATCTCCTTCCTCTGCTAGGTTGTTCTCCACCAGTGAAGCTCCCACACAATCTCACATATGCTAATAAATTCATCAGTCTTGATTGAAAGAGAGTTCATGTGCTACCAGCTCTTTCTGAAGAGTGCAGCTGGTCTTCCCGCATTTGTGTGGGCCTAAACCAAGCCTGCTCTTGCTATTTCTGATAAATATTTATATAGCAACATAAATTTAAAGAAACACGAGCAAGGAGATCAAACATGTTCTTAGCCACAGAAAATTTAAAACAATATATACATATTCCAGCTGGAAAAATAATTACAAACAATTGCAAGAAACGCAGCTTATATTTTAATGACAAATTGGCTATGAAAAGAATCACAAACCTACAAAAGAACTGATACGATACTTGTTTAGTGATACATGACTGCTGCTGAGACCCCGTGAGCTGCCAGGTTCTAGGTCAAGCTACTCATTTAAATGGAAATAGCATCCTCCTTTCCCCACTGTGCACCCTTTGGCAAGTCAGTAAGCCTAGCCGTGGTCAGCACGCCTCATAGCATTGAGGAAGCCTAGCTTCTCAACTCATACACATCGTCAGTGATCATGAAACAAGAAGAAAGATTCTATGTTTCCTTTTTATTTTTTTTTTCTTTTTTTCCTGACTGAAAAAGCTCACAGGAACTCTGAGCATCTTGAAAATGAAAATACTTGTTGCAGAAAGCACCGTCAACTTATTCAGAAACACTGTTTGGTAGTGAAACTCTGAAGCAGTCGCTAGTAAGAAAGTTAATAATAAAAAAGAAAGAGAAAGTTTGAGATTTGTATAATTACAATATTTGCTCAGATCTATCAAGACAGTTTTCAAAGGAATTCTTGTTGCTGAAGAAAAATGGACAGGTCCTTGGTTTCCTTCCTACCCACCAGGAACTCACCATATTGGAAGTCACTTGTCTGAATTATTCAGGTTTCTGCCTTTAAAATGAGTAAACAGGGGAATTAAAAGATAAAACCACGGAGTTCCTTTACAATAAGTTGCTTTTTTCCTGACTATCACCTTTTTTGTCTTTATTGTCATGCTTCTCAAAAACTCAAAGTAAACATAGTTCCAAGCAAAATTTGTATTTGTAGAAATGAATAAAGACAATGGAGCTGTGATGCTTAGTGATACCTGGTACTCCAGCCTCAGCTAGTTTCTAGTTTCTATTATACGCTCAGAAATATTGCGCTTTCTTGTGTAATACATCCCTTATTCTTCTGTGTGCCCTAACTCCCTTCCCCATCTAAGTTAGGATTGGACTAGGAGGTGAGACAGTCAGTTTGCAGCATAAAGAGATGAAGAATAAACACAACCTGATCTCTTCCATATAGTACTGATGAATGTATGGACGAATATACGGGAAAAGAGCATCCTGCTGTTATCAGCCACCACAACTGATTTACCCCACATGCAAAGACAGACTCAGGAAATTAATTATGAATATCAAAAATGCAGTTGTTACCTTTGATGTCACTTGGGAAACTCTCATTTCTTATCGTTTCCAGTAATTGCAGAAAATAGATTTTTTTTCCCCACATAAGCAATTAGTGTTCTCATTCTCATTTCCATGAACTAAACAATAACAACAAAAAATTATTCTCTAAAAATGATCTGTTAAAGTTCTGCATCAAGACCAGGAAGCTTGTTACGCCACCATCAGTTTTCATCAGCTTCTGGAAAAGTCTTACTGTGAAAGCAGCAATTTGATCACCAGTGCTGGTGACAGCCAGGCCAGCATCTTTATTGGGCCGAGACTGTCTAAGGGCTTAGATTGAAGAAACTTCGTAGATTATATCCTTTTCTTCTTTGATAATTCTTGTAGAAGTTCCTAGAAGATTTATGGCCCATTTTTCTTGATGGGAATTCAGATTTTCCTGAAATGTTTGTCTCTGGCGGAAGATACAGGGCTGGAATGTAAAAAGCAAAGGTGAAAAAGCAGAGGACACTTGAATAACCTCGGAGCTGGCGAGCGGCCATGGCCAGCCTGCCCTGCTGCCGGGAGCGCTGCCTTGCAAATTCCGAGGTGACTGCGCAGAAATTTAATCTTTCCCGAACAGAATTTATTAGGATTATAAACCATTTATCTGTTTCATGTATTAGAAATTCTTATGCAATATGCAAAAAGAAGAAGAAAAAAGAAGTTGAAACTGGAGAAAGAAATTTATGTGTAGTTCAGGGGATTTGAGTACTGACTAACTGAGACTGTGGATAGCTTGAAGTGAAAAAAACCCTAGGAAACAAAGCTATCCATTATTTTAAACCTGTCCGTAAGTATCCAGGGAGCTGAAGGGTTATCAAAATTCATCTATGAGGGTAAAATAAAATTACATAAATAAATGCAAAGGGG
>NW_010419830.1:2391-2636 GCF_000710305.1 Buceros rhinoceros silvestris | reverse complement strand
AATAGCCATGAAAACATAAAGACTGGATTTTCTGTATATTTGTAATGCACTGGATTTCACTTAGAATTAAAGATTCATACAGTAAGTCATGTAGCAGCAGTAAAATCATTATGTAAATGTAATTTTCGTCTACATGACAAGGGTTTTCTTTAAATATGCGTGTTCATTTGAATGTTCATCTCAGCGTAACATATACTTACCTATAGAGTCATTCCACCTTTTTTCCTGGATGTTCTACTGACTGT
>NW_010419830.1:1442-2243 GCF_000710305.1 Buceros rhinoceros silvestris | reverse complement strand
AAATCACCTAAGAATAGAAGCTAATAAAAAAATTCTTCAGAACTCCTTGGCAAAAGTGAGCAATGCTGGTTTTTAAAAACACAAATAATGTATGCAAATTGCCAGGGCCCTGAGGACACTGCCAGCCCTTACCAGTCCCAGGACTCCTTAACACTAACAAGAAGGAAGTATCAGCTATTAAGTTGAGCTATACATCTAATGTGCTTTTAAATTTTACTAATAAAAAAAAATAATTGCATGTTTTTCAATTTTTCCTTGAAGTAGCTGTGAGCTTCTCAACAGCAATCCAGGAATGTATGGAAAAAACCCCTGTATTCTACAAAGGAATCACTTTGGTTAAAATGATCAAAGAAAGTTTTTTGGGGGGTTTTTGTGGTTTGTTTTTTTTAATAAGTTAATTTCTTGCTGGTCTGCAATGTTTATATGTAAAGTTGCTAAAGATGACAATGTACTGACAGGGTTACTTCAATGTCAACACAGTAGCAAGGTAAGAGTGTACAGTTTAAATTATAGCAAAAAAAAAATTTAATTCATCAAAGCCAATAGAGTTCATTTATATGCTATATATGTTAAAGTGGGAAAATCTTCAGATGTTAAAAATACCCGTGTTTGATGCATTCCTAGATGCAGGTGTAGTCTTAAAATAGGGCTTCTTTTCCTCAGAAACAGTTTGATGATTCTTCTCTAATTATTTTTAATTTCTATATAGGGATGGAAAAAACATTCGCCTCAGCAGACCTGTTTGGCCAGAAGGTAAGTCTGCAGTGGATAATCACATTTCTGCTTATGAGGGGCCAGTAC
>NW_010419830.1:0-1356 GCF_000710305.1 Buceros rhinoceros silvestris | reverse complement strand
ATTCCTGCTTATGAGTGACCAGTACACAAATATATCCGTCTACAGAAACCTTCCCAACTGCTCTTGTTTCAAGCGCTCTCTATTTGCAGCGGACACTGATCGTGATACGTTTTCGGTCGGCTCTGGAGAGATGGCCAAGCTGCCGCCGTGGCGAAGGCACACAAGGGTTGCTTTCGGTCTCTCCTGAATAAGCTATCTTTCGTCTTCACTAGCTGTGCAGAGATCCCGGGTTCTCAAGTAAGTCAAGCAGTCAAATTCTATGTTTAACCAGGGCTAAAATTTCTGACAGTGCATTTTTTTCTGAAAATAAACACCCAGCACTTTTCTTAGGTAAAATGAATCTTTATGCCTAGGCATAACACAGCCTATACAATGTGTATCTTTCACCTCCTCCTTACTTCACAGTCTTAAATGAGGATTAAATATTGCATAACTCTTCTCCTTAACTCCCTGAATGGTGAAAAATTTCACATGAACATTGCGAATATGAAAGAGAATACAAAAAAGACGATATTTAATACTTCACAGAAACTCCTCAGTGTTCAGTATTTGTTTCCGTTTTGCACTGAAACAAAATTGAATGCTTTTAATGTTTTCATAAAGCAGATCCATGTTAAAATGTCATATTAATGATATTTAAAGCATCAGGTTTTAAAGTTTCTTCTCAGATGGATCACAGATAATCAGAGACTTTACAATCAAACAAGACATTTTCACCTAAAAGCTTTCAGGAATTCAACAGATTTCACCAATTTTTGAAGTTCAACAAATTAGCATATTTCCACTGTATTTCAATAGGAATTTTTCAGTCAACTCCACATGTAAATATTAGTGAAGTACATTGTCAAATCATGTTCAAACAAATGCTAGAGAACTTCCATTTTCACTGTTCTCTTATCTTTACTGAAGAGATATATTGATTACCACCAACTTAATGTCAAGGTCCTAAAAATAGAAAGCGGTGCATAATAAAAAGTGGAAGGGACATAATTTCTGTCCTGGATTACCCCACAACTCTCAGTTGAACAGTAGGTAGGTGAAAGGGGCAGAAGAAGACTGAAGAGTATCTTCAGTTTTCTGCTACAAAGGTAGTCTATGTTTTTCTAAGGTGACATGGCCTGAAAGGCTGGAAATATTTGATATAGACTGGAGGCAAATTAATGTTTCAAAATGCAGCAAGTATCTGCAGCTATTGCATTACAAGGTGTGGCTTGACCCCAAGTGCTGAATTTAGCCTCCCATCCATCACAGACTAATTATGTTTCCAGATACAAAAAAGGGTAATAATTCAATGTGATGGGACCATATAACTGCCATTAACCTATGCATCATACTCGGTAATTGTCCTGAAGTCCT
>NW_010419829.1:11854-13497 GCF_000710305.1 Buceros rhinoceros silvestris | reverse complement strand
GGAAGGCAAAACAAGTGTTATTTTTGGTGAACCAGATCTTCCTGATCTTCAGCCAGCTCTGGTACCTACACTGCCACTTCTGTCAGGTTTCCAAACATGAACCAAGTGATACTGCTGCTCCTTACTGGGACTGACCTCCTTGGTAAACCTGTGTACCCCCCACAGCTTCAGCAACATCTTGTCTAGATGCCAGCTCTCCAGTGCCACAGTTCAGGTGACTACCTGCCAGCTCTCATGGTATCACTTCCCAGTGCCTGAGAGGAGCATGTTCATTTAGCAGTGCTGCACAGCTCCTCTACGGACCCGACAGGGGCCTGACAAGGCTGCCTTTCCAGAGCTGCACGTTTGGTCTCCCATCTGGACGAGAACCACCAGGATGAGGAGAGCCTTGGGAAAGGAGCTGGTCTGGTGCTGCAGGAAGGCAAGACAGCTCTGGCAGAAGTGTTTGCAGTCAGTGATCCCACTCTGTTCAGCTTATAAGGAGCTGGGCTGTTTTTCTGTTGATAACATCCCTGATATTACAGGTGCTGTAACGATTACGTTGCCAGATGGGACCGAGGTTTTCCCAGAACCACCCTGTTGCCTGTGAGCAGCAAGACAAAAGCAATCCCCAGCATCTTTTTTTTATCTCAGAAGTGCCCCAGGGTCTGCCAAGGTGAGCATTAGCAAAAGCAACCAGCGATGGGCTAAGACCTAGCAGATTTGAGCAATGCACTCAGATGTCCTCAGAAGAGCTTCATTGAACGGGGTGCAGAGACATACTCCAGGAGCAGATATGTATAAAAACATATAAATGATGTATCTATATATATATATTTAAATACTTAGACCATATTTAAAACCTCTGTTCTCCAAGTACTGGCTCTGTATTTGTTTAGCACTCAATCCTTTCTCCCTCTGTACGTGCATCACACAACTAAAAGTGAAGTCATCCGAGACTTACAGGTTTGCTGCCTACCATGTCCACCCTGCAGCCATTAGCTAGAACGGCTGCCCTCACATCCCGTTCCTGCGTTAGTGGCAGTTTGCCCAGCCCTGTACACATGCAGCAGCTCACACAATGCAGGGTTCAGCACATCAGGAACACATTAGTTAAATAATTAAGCACACTGTGAACCCAGTATGTGTGTAATAGTAATGGATCCCAGGCAGAAAAACTCTCTAGAAAAGGTTCTCTGGCTCATTTCACTCAGCTGATTAAGAAGGTGAGCTATCAGCAGTGAGCTCCTGCAACCAAGCTACCAAAGCTGACCAAGGTGCATGCAGATTTCAGGGTACTGTGAAGGGCTTAGGAAGACCACTTGTGCTGATCTGAAGGTCCTCTGTAATGGAAACCAAAGCCCATACGGCATGGCCTACCCCTGCGAGGCAAAGATGCTCTTCTGGGAGAGAGCTGGCTCTCTCCTTCCACTCCTGCAGGCACGAGGAGAGCCAGCCTGGCAGACACTGGCTCCCGGTGTGGTCCTGGTGTGACCATTGCCCCTTTTGAGTTAAGACCTGTTTGGGGTCTGTTTGTACCAAGGCTGTGTCCTCCAGCTACCCAGCACTGCCCTATTTGCTCTAACACATGCCCTGGGGGAGCAGGAAGCACCGAGCCTTTCCCTAGGGGTCTGACCCTGGAGAAGCAGCCAGGCAAGCATCAC
>NW_010419829.1:10915-11720 GCF_000710305.1 Buceros rhinoceros silvestris | reverse complement strand
CATTCCTGAAATGTGGGACAAGAAACATCTTATCATGGTTGCCATGGAAACTGGAAATGGACAATAAGCACTTAGAGGTTTTATCATTTCCCTTAGCACTTGTAGCACACAACTTGTGTGAAGAGGAGCATTATCACACACAGGGAGGCTGGCAGGTACCTGAATGGGAAAAGATGTGTGGGAGAATCTGTGCCAAGGCTGACTGAATGAATCCCAGCAGAGGGGTTGCAGAGGCAGCAGGGAGATGGCACTTCCTGAGGTGTTCCCAAAGAATGAGAACGGGGCACTATGGAAGGAAGGATTGTACAGGCAGTACAGAGGCAAACATCTGGGGAGACTGGATTTGGCACAGAGAAGCCCATGCAACCCAGGGCACACACCATCCTGGGGCTCTGCCAGCCCCATTTTGGCACTTTTCTGTGGTCCTGTACATCCTTAACTCAAACAGGCATCTCTTCCACAGCAGTTGTGTTTGTGTGTTTCCTCACTGCAGTTTTTGGGGTTTTATTCAACACACCATGTATTACTTTCCTCACTCAAAGTCATTTTGGTGCATTTGATGGAAAAGGTCATGTAGATCCAGCTCAACCCCTAAGTGACAGATCATGCCCACACACCATCAATACATCAAACAGGAAGACATTTCCTTGGTTCCAGTGCATTCATAGCCCCAAAATCACTCTCTGTCCTCAGCACGCCAAACATCCATTATGTTGTGGTCGTGATTATTTTGGTCATTTTGCAAAGATTCTTTCCCCATCTGCCTAAAATATTAAATTTCTGCCTCCTGCTCCCAATCACATTC
>NW_010419829.1:5964-10827 GCF_000710305.1 Buceros rhinoceros silvestris | reverse complement strand
CCTGCTCCAGTATTTCCTTCAGGATGTTTCCCTTATTTCGGATGTGCAAAAAAACCTGCAGGCACTTATCACATACAGCACATCATGATGAGAAACACCCACCCTTCTCATGAAGTACCACCTCTCTCCTATCCATCTTCCTGAAGTACATGCCAGCAATCATCTGCAACCATTCTGCAGAAAGCTAAATAATTCTTCCTTCATGCCGAAACCACCAACAAAGAGCTTCCTTGGCCAAGGAAACAGAGCATGCACTGAATCCAGATGCCCAGAACAAGAAGAGGAACCAGAATGTTCATATCCTCTCCAGAAGTAAATAGTCGCTCTCCATTAGAGCGCTCAGACCTGATTTTTGCAATAACACAGCATCACAGACCTTTCCACTTCCCATTACTGTCAGTGAATATTTTACAGCGATTGGTCGGCCTCAGCAAACCCATGGAAAATAATTTTTCCTGCTGGCAAAGATCAGGCATGTGGTCTGTCATTTACAACTCCTTAAAGCCAGCAGCACCAACACATTTCCAGGCTTACAACATGATGGAGGAGAAAGCTCGCCATTTCAGATCCCTGAGACAAGGTCTGCTGTAGCTGATCTCCCAAGCCCAGCTAGTGAGCTCTGGAGTGGCAGTAAGATGCCTGAGGTAATGGTGATGTGGTTGCCCACTTGGATGGGCATATTCATGCCTGTGCTCCTTTCTTCTAACTCTGGGATCTTCTCACATCTCTAATTGGTCTTTGTCATCCAAAAGCTTTGCCACTGGCAATGGCCACCCAGTTCTGCACTACTACCTGCATTCCACTAGTCATTGCTGCCTATGTGAGCCCTGAAACAAAAATTTGGTCAAAACTGCTTCACATAAGCATTCCACAAAATTTGATCTCGTCTTCCTATAGCATCATTTCCTACAGCTGTATCACCTCAGTATCCAGTGTCTGAGGAAACCCCAGATGAAAGTTCTTCTGCTTGCCCAATTACAAATGCATGTGCATAATCCCATCCGTATTAATGAATCTCATAATCATAGCACTTAGCAGCATGTCCTCCATCTGCTGCCCAAGAGTAATTTGAAAATGGTGCCAGGAACATTAATGGATGGCAGGAAAGGATGTGATTCGTGGGAGTTTGGCAGTTCAATACACCTACCCCTCCAGGACAGTACTCCTGTAGTTTCAGAAAGGTATCCCACAATGTACTGCCGGTAGATTTGTAGAATGCAGAACAGACCAAGGGACTGCTGGATCTCAGGACATCTCCCAAGCACTGACCAAACAGTGCATGCACTGTTTGTCAAGAGAAGCGTCTTACACTATCTCATCAAGGAGGGTAGACCAGGGAGTTTGATATAATGTGTACAATGTACGTGTATATATACAGGAAAACACCATCCCTGTATAGACATGGTCAAAGCTCTCAAAAAGTCAGTGTCTTTTCTGGCTGGCCCAGAGATATCCTTTGAAATTTAGAGAGAGATGTGTATGCTAGAGAGGGAGAAAACTGCAACCTGTCTTCCTAGCTGATAGCTGGGATTAAATCTGGAATAGTTGGTTCTAGCCATTGACTGTATTGTGACAGGTACACCTTTGGAATCTACTCTTTCATGGTGGGGAGAAACATAGTTCAACTGACCTTCTGTGATAGGAAAGCCTCCCTCTGGCTATGTTAATATACATACTGGCATACAGCAAACATGATTTGAAGCAAAGGTCTGTAGAGAATTAATATTCCAGACAAAAGGGGGGTTTGCCTGATGCGGCACCAAGATGAATGGGCTCTTGTTAGGTTGAATTATTTTCTTGTTACCAAGCAGGACTCCCAGTAGCACTTGCAAAGATGAGGGGATCAGATCTCCAAATTCAGGGTGGAAGCTGATCACTAGATCATGATGGAAATTATTCCTTTCAGGGTAGAGGCCATTACTACAGGCTATTACGTTAATTTGGAGACATATAAAATACTGTTTTCCTCCTCCCTAATACCGAGATTGTTACCATCCCATTAATGTGCCCTTCTTAACTTTTCTTGCTTTTCTTCATTTGATATGTAACTTTACACTTTGCTTTGCTTGATGCTTTGCTGGGTAACCTATATCCCAAGACGAACACAAGTGTCTGTGGGTCATACTTGTTTGGTAGCAGACCTGGCAGCTGATTGTCTTCCAAGCTAACCGTGCAGGAGATGTAGCTGATTGGAGTATAGCGATTTCTACCCTGTAAATCTGACATCTCTACCACACTGCTTCACAACGCACATTTCTGTTCATCTGAATCTTTTTATGGATTCGCTTTGACTGTGTTCCTTCCTTTTTTGTGTTTGCTTTCCACAGTTATCCTAGGGAACACATTTTCTGGTAGGAATACTCACCAAGTGTGAATTTAGCATGAAAACACATTTCAAACTCATAATAACAACCACTTACATCACAAAATAATTCCAGAAAGTTACACTCACCCACTTGGGAACAGAAACATATCACATTACCAGAATATCAGCATCTCCCAAGGAACTGGCCACGAATGAGACACAGAGCACAGATTATTTCAATAAATTATTTAGCAAATAAGTCTGAACAATAGGTCCATATGTACAAACTGTGAGCTCTTCTCAGATAATCTATGAAGAGAAATTATTTAGCTATGTGTCAGATGAATTACTCAGCCAAATACTTGGAAAATAAGTGAGATGCAAAACTTCTGCTCTTATGGAAGTTCTCTTTTTAATCAACTAATCTTGTTAACAACTTGGCTTCTGACATAGGAAAAAATGGGAAGAGAATGAAGCAGAACTGTTTCTTCCTGAAGAGCGTTGATTACATGCCAGCAACATCCTTGTTTTAAATCCGGAGAAGCAGTCTTGGAGTGCTAGTAACTTTCTTAAATATTTCTTCAAGTTTGTAAAGTTATCTCTAGGATTCAGGCGCTACATCTCAAAACTTCTACAGAGATGCTCAAGGTCATAGTTAACAAGTTTCTCAAAGAAATTCAAGAAATTAACAAAAAAAGGTTCCTCATGCGGCTCCCTTTGTTTTCTCTGTTGGATCATGAACTGTACTTCCCTATTCTTGCATTGCTCCTGAATTATATCAGAGCACCCCACGAAGGAAAAGATTCATACGTCTAGTGACTCTCTCAAAACCGCATTGAAATGTTTCTCCTCGAAAAGCAGTCTGCATCCCCCTTGAGCAGTAAAGTCTGCCATCTGGTAGGTTTGTTCTTTATAGTCATGTAGAGGACATTAAATCTTCTTTTGTATGCAGAGAATTAGGTGGTGGAGGGACTTAGCGTTCTATTTAAGAAAAAAAAAGGAAGGAGAAAAACAGTTCAGAATGTCATTGTGTTCAGAGAAGAATATTAGAGAGGCATTAAGTGAAAAGACAAAAGGCAAGCTAACATCAGCTCCTTTGAAAGCTGTAAATCATTCTGACTCCTCGGGTGGTTGGTTAAGTTCATTGTTAGTTGGGTAATTATTGTCCTTCGTTAGAACCTAAGCTTCTCAACATATTTTGAAAGAAAATCATCCAAAATGAGCACCCAGGAAGACCTAATTGTGTCAAGGGGGCATCATGGAAAAAATATGTCTGAACAGAGCCTTGCAAGAAAACCATAACTTTCCATTTACATAGCTAAATTGTTTATCTTTGGAAAATTAGAGCTTTTCCAAGCTGCTCTCTTTGGTCACTAAGGAAGTGTTGAAGGTAGCTGGTTCCTAAGGGAGAAAAAGCCTCCAGACAAGGTTTTTGGTTTACCTTGGGGACTTTCAATGATCCTCTAACCTGGAGGCCAATGGAACAGGCTAATGCTTCCAAATCTGTTGTTTCAGCAGATGCAAGGAGCGTTTGCTGGGATGGAGTGCCCCATCTGTGAAGAGACTGTTTGGAGACTCTTCCAGCTGGAGGGATCAGGTAAATCCAAACAAGAGAGTGAATTTCTAGCAAACCTATGGGCATGCTAGAAATTCAGGAGACTTGCACAGCAAGGTCAGATAATCTAAATCAACTGATACACAGGGATTGATGGCATGCTGTGATTGATTGCAAAGACATAGACCAGCAAATTCCAAAACAGGCTTCACAACTCTAGAAGGTTTAAGCAGGGCCATAAACCTTTTAGATTCAGGTTACTTTTATTTTGATGGTGATGATTTGGTTGTTTTAAGCATTCTGTCTGTTGAGCGAGGATTCAAGAAAAAGAAAAGTTGAGAACATTGAGCTAGACAGCATCACCATGAAATGCAGAAGAGCCCTGAAGTTGAAACCCACTGTAGCACCTGCATCGGTGAAGTGTCCAGTGCCACACATAGCAGCTCTGAGCTAAGTTCTCTCAAAATGTGGGGGAAACTAGTATCGATGAGGAGTGCCTTTTTTTTGCCATCCTGTAGCCTCACACTGCAAGCTAATTCAGAACTGCAGGACATGGCTGGCCCAGATGCCTACCTGGGACTGCATAGTCACTTCAGGGTTCAGATAAGTCAAAAACTTTTCTAAAATGGGAATTTGAATGTTCTTGAGTCATGGCAGAGATAAAAGAAGCCCTCAGAAAAATACTGTACATCCATTTGAAGTGCTGACCCAGCATAGGGCAGCACCTACACCATGAAGTAGATCCATGTAAACCAGCTGGAAGAAGCAGATGCAAATTGGAGGATAGTCACTTCAGGGTTCAGATAAGTCAAAAACTTTTCTAAAATGGGAATTTGAATGTTCTTGAGTCATGGCAGAGATAAAAGAAGCCCTCAGAAAAATACTGTACATCCATTTGAAGTGCTGACCCAGCATAGGGCAGCACCTACACCATGAAGTAGATCCATGTAAACCAGCTGGAAGAAGCAGATGCAAATTGGAGGAGTCCTCAGCCTCCCATCAC
>NW_010419829.1:1159-5787 GCF_000710305.1 Buceros rhinoceros silvestris | reverse complement strand
ACCCTGTAACTAGCAGTGGCAGCAGATCGCCAACCCCTCTGCTATTCCTCTGCATTCAGACAATCAGATTCCTAACAGACTCGTGTGTCAGCAAGTCATAAAAAGTTTGAAGCTGCCTTTTCTTTTTCTGGCATTCTGGAAGAAGTTGTACTAACAATGAGCCACTGCTTGACAGCCCTGAATCCCGAGCTGTTGGGATACAGTGCGACTTCCAGCATGTTGCTTCCAGCCCCCACCACCCACGGGGAATGGCCTGGCAGGGGCAGCGGCACAGCCTGTTAGGAGGAGCCTCTAACAAAGAGATCTCTTATTCCCTGCGCTCAGCTAAAGGGCAGTACCCACATCACTCAATGCTACTTCAGCTTCTTGCAGGTCAGGAGCTCAGAAGAGTGATGAGAACTTTATACACATTTTGTGCTGCATGGACCAAATTAAAGGATGTGAAATGAAAGATACCACATGCAGAAAGGATGGAGGTTTTTTTTTACCTTGAACTGCAGCTTCAAACCCATGCAGGAAAGCTAACTGTTAGAGGGCTGAAGAGGGAAGAAAAAAATTAAAATGTCATGAACTGATGTCATTGGACCTGGCTTCACTCTAAGGTCTGTCAGAGCTGAGATTGATTAGGATATTTATGGTATCTCGGAAACAGTTGGTACCTTCAGCTTGTTATAAGGCCATTTTAATTGTCTCACCACCACCATAGCAACCATACTCCCCACGACAGCCTCCAGGAGGGCAGATAGGCTGTCCTGTGCCTATAGACCACATCTGATGATGATGATGCAGTGATTCGGATGGATAAAACCTTGCTCCAAAGACAAAAGGGACCAAATTTGGAGAAGGAAACGAAGCCAGTACTGTAATACCTAGTAACTCATTATCATAGCCAACATTAAGCATAATAATTTAAATGAACCTCTGGTACTGGACAGCGAGGCCCCTGTTATGGCAATCCCCTCAGGTCTTATCCCATGAACAACCCCTGCAGTGTTTCACACCCGCCTGTGGGGTGTGCAGGGCCATGTTCCCTGCACAGCGGCAAGGGATGAAGAGGAAATGAAATGACCTTGAAAACGTATCAGGCAGTGAAGCCTGAAGGGATGGGGAAAGAGGGTAAGTGGGAGCTCTGCAGCCAAGGAAAGACAGGTGTTTCAGTAAAAAGTTACTTTCCTCCTTCCAGTAAGTTTTTGATATTTAATACCAGAAAACTCTGTGTGATTCTTTATTATCTTTCCAGCCTGAAGCCCTGGCATCTGGAGCCTCTGTGATTCTCATGCTCAGTGCCTGTTAATACAACTTACCTTCTCCAGTTCAAGCAGCACCACGTTGTGACCAGATTTTCTGACCCCAAAGCCGTTGATCCCTTTTGCTGCTGCCTGATTTGTGTGAGAGCTGAGCCTGCCGTTGGCCAGCTCGCCCGTGCCTGCTTGGAGTGAGGAGCTGTGCTCTCTGGGTTTTCCTTCAGGATATGCAGCCATGGTACTTTACATATTACAAGATGTTTCACAAAAACACCTTTTAAAATGATCAAATCTCTGCAAATTAATTGGAAACTCTTCTCTCCTCTGTCTCTGCAAGACATGAGTCAAATGCAACCAGAATGTTGAAGAACTGACAATTTTCAATCAGGACTGGGGTGATTAATTGTCTCAGAGCACTCACAAGGTGACCTGCACAGCAAACAAGGTATGACATCTCACGATTCACAACGAGAGGTGTGTCCAGGAGGGACAGCAGTGACCCACAGAGAGCAGAGAGATGGGAGAAGAAAGGTCAAATCTACAACATCAAATCACAAGGTTAATAACACCTTAGCATCATGCATGTTTATTTGATTGCTTCACCTCGCCCGAGCCAGCACGGCTGGTCCTTCTTCTGAGGTTACCCTCCAACTCAGGCAAAATAGATTGGTTTCTTTTAATCTATAGCAAAAGATTTTATGGCATGTATACACGGTTGTATATATGCTGTGCAGATAGGGAGTTGCCACTGCTCAGCTGAGGCACTGACTTGTTAAGGCATGTCAAAAAAGCAGCATTGGCACCATGAAGAAGCTTCTCTTGCAGACAGCTCTACAGGCAGATACAGAAGATGGACACAGAGGTGTGCGAGTGCTGCTCTAGACATCCACCTTGTGGGAATTGCACATCTAACCTGGGTGACTTTGGGCGTCATAACAAGTCAGATTTTGGCAGAGGCTCAAGGCAGGGACTGACAGTGCTGGCACCGGGGACTTACTTGCACATGGTCCCCTCCCAAGAAACCAAAGGTGGCATGTGCAGCTGGTGTCAGCCAGCACTGGCACATCTCACCGAGCCTCCTGACCATGGGTTTTCATCTTGATTCAGTGTGCAGCATGAGTGCCCTTCCCACACCAATCTTACTCCAGATCTGAAAATGTAAACCCCTTTTCTTGGAACCAAGAATTGTTTCCATGACATTTATGTAATAAAGGCACCCGTCCAATACTTAGGGTCTTCTGGCATAATTAATCACAAAACTGAATTCAGTCTGTGCAGTATTCAGATTAGTTCCTCAGGAATAACATTGTCTGACTGGCACTTACCCTGTTCATCATCTAGAGAGCATTTGCCATCTAGCCTTTTTAGAAACTGCAGTGGGCTTCAGAAACCACCAGTATGGGGCTTCCAGGAGCCCACCTGGAGGATTTCTCATCCACATCCTCTGCTTTTCCAACTGGTGTCTGATCAACTTGCCCATGGAGGTAAGTGAATTCCCCACTCTGGGCCTCAAAGGTTGCAAACACAAATCCAAAGCCCTTCTGGAGAGCACCAGGCAGATACTGGTTGCTTCATCTGAACATTTTCACTAGCTGCCATGGAAACATCATATCATAAGTGTTTGTGTGAGAAAAGAAGGGTCACATTTCCTCACCAGATATATGGTAAACACGCAGTGGAGGTATTGCTGCAAGAGGACCATCAAACAGCATCTGGGGATTTCTCATGATTCAAAGGGACCTTCACCATCCTCTCCGGTCATCCACATCATTCCTTATTATCCCTGCTGCTCTATCTGGGTAGTGTCCCAGCCATCTGCTCTTAAATCAGTCCCAGCTAGCAGTTGCTCGTTGCCCAGTGACATTGAAAGAAGAGAAGAGAGCCCTTGACCAGTGCCCAGCCCTCAAAGGCCCTGACGTGCTGGTGGGAAGGAAGGACAGAGAGGCTCTGACCTTTACCTGTTACCCGAAAGAGGTAACAGAAAGAGGCACAACTACCCACTTCCCCGACATGATCTCTGTGAGGGGCAGGAGCAAAACACCACTACACTCTGCAGGGCACCGTGGGGGCTGAAGGGCAGACAGCATGTCCCACAGTACCCACAGGGCTGGGTGCAGCTCCTGCGTGCCACCAAGGCACACCTGCCACCCAGGACTACTCAGAACCTGTGGTGGAGACAGAAGATTGTTTTTTCCCTTCCTTCTGTCCACGAAACTCAAAATAGCTTTAAAACATCATTTTTCTGACAGCAGTCATCCCCCGACCCTATTCTCCACCTTGCCTTTTGCAGCTCCTGCTGAGGCAACTCGGGAAAAAGTGCAGGCAGGAACCTGCTTGTGGGGAGTAGGGACTAGAAGGAATGGAGGGAAAGGTCCCTCACTGGCCCCACCAACTTCCCTGCAAGATTCCAGTGCCATTACATACAGAGAGGACCAGCAGTTTCTGTGTTTCACCCAGTGGAGCAGTTTGCCCAGCCCCATGGCAGGATCCTGCCACATCTCAGCCATTTCCTGCACTGCCCAAGTGCCTGATGGGGTACCCAGGCTTCCTAATATTGCCCTGGGGTTCTAGTCATAGCGACACCTTCTTCCTAAGGATTTCCTGTAATTCCCAATGTTATTGGGAAGTTGTTTTTTACATCTACCCTATAAATCTTCCCTTCTAGCTGTTCTGACCTCGGACAAGAACAACTCACGAGTCTGGGAACAAAACTGCCAGAAACAAGTGGCCAGCCCGTTGCTGCAGCAGGGTTCATTGTCAGCACACCTTGTCTTTATACACTAAAGCTGTATACTGCATGCGTAGGTTTAAAACGATAGCTGCATTTTGTACACTCTTGCAAAAGGCATGCATGGAAAGCAAGCAGCATGTAGAAGTTCACAGTTCAGGAGTAGCTCCCAAAGAAGAGCTGGCAAAACCAGTTCTCGGGCGGCTCTTGAGCTGAACTCCGTGCCCCTAACCCTGGCACTGGAAAAAAAGCCTGGTAGATACACTGTCCTTACAGAGAGTGTACGTATATCTACACATATCCTTTTGGGAAGGAGCTGCCTTCATTCCCAGCTGGGTTTACTGGGCATGGGCACAGATCCCTCCCGTCCACTGTTCTTGGTGCAGGAAGAGCTGAGCGTGGCTGTGCCAGCACTGTCCCACTGCCCTAATTCGATTACCTTTCAGCATTGCCCACAGAAAGAGGTGGGTGTGTTCCCTCACACCAGCAGCACTGACATTTTTCTCCCCACAAGCCAAGCATGAATCACTCTGAAACGGAGGCTGAGCTCCTTGTTTCCTGACAACTCAGTATCAGCTGGAGCAGAGGAGATCAAAGAGGAGAGGTTACACATCGCCTCCTCTCCCCTTTCTTGCTGCTGGCCAGGCAGAGGCTGT
>NW_010419829.1:399-1039 GCF_000710305.1 Buceros rhinoceros silvestris | reverse complement strand
ATGGTATCCCCCATGTGCCCTGCCCCATCCACATGTGCTGCCACTGGTTCTGCAGAACCTCACACAAATCAAAGCCTGGAATTGCCCTCCCTGATGAACCCACATCTAGCTTCCAGTGCTCACACTGCTCCATCGTGCTCTCTTGTGCTCATGCTGGAAGCGCTGCTCTCGGGAAAGGCATCAAAGGAAGGGCCTCTTTGGGCAGTTGCAGTGCATGTCCCTCCTCAAAGCCCCACTGTCCCTAGGGTCCCCTCTTTGCTTGGCCCTAGGGGCTGCATCTCTGCCGGCTGAACGTGCAGCTCCAATCACTGGACATGCAGAGGGAGCAAGGCAGGTCTCGACCCCCCTCACACCCCTCAGTGTCTGCACTTGAGCTGCTTCTCAGAGGGATGCACAGCAGTGGGGAGGACCACGCTCCTTACAGCTCTCCAAGGCCTCTTCCCTCCACCACTGTTCCCCAGGCTCCTGCCACGAGAGTGTCTCACCTCACTGCTGGAGTTTTCTGCCTCTTTCCTCAGCATCACAAATACAAGCAGAGCTGCAGATGCTCCCCTGACAGCCTCTCTACAACGTGTTTGAGGTGAGCTCCTGACAGCCCTCTGGCAGGGGGGAGCCCCTCATTACAGCCCTGGCACAGTCT
>NW_010419829.1:0-255 GCF_000710305.1 Buceros rhinoceros silvestris | reverse complement strand
GGACAGTGGGATGGGATGCTGCCCGCAAGAGTCTATCCCTTGCATGCAGCTGGGAAACTCACCCTGGGGTGAAGCATCTGCCCTCCCCAAAGAACCCTCCCAAAAAGAACCAGAAAAAAGTTTGTGCCTCCTGAATTCAGCGTTTTCTCAGCAGGGACTTCTGCGGGGAGGGGCCGGGAGCCCGGTGTGAGCCCCACACCCGTAAGCAGGGCAAGGCGGGGAACCGCTCCGGGAGAGCGTCCCCGCTCGGCCCCT
>NW_010419828.1:8803-11404 GCF_000710305.1 Buceros rhinoceros silvestris | reverse complement strand
ACTCGGGCAGAGGCGGGGAGGCAAGGGGAGGCCCGGGAGGGTGGGGTGTCTGCTTGCTCATTCACGAGTTATTTCCTCCGTCTCAGGCCTTCACGATGAGGATGATCGAGAGCGTGGACTCCGTGGTCACCAGGTCGAGCGAAGACCTCTGGGCGGAGATCTGTGCGTGTCTGCCCCATCCCGAGCAGAAGGACGCTGGCGATGCCTTCACGGACTCCTTCGTGGATTCCTGCGCCGACGGAGCAAGCCGGTGCAGCGGGTCAGATGGCTCTTCCCAAACGAACCTGAAGCCCTGGGCCCCCCTGAACGACTCCGAGGTGTATTTAGCATCCCTAGGTGAGTGGTAAGGCTTCGGTGTCCCCGTTCGCGGAGGTGCCTGATGGCAGCCGTGGCTCCGCACGTGCAGCTGAGGGGGCGCCGCTCCCAGCTCTGGTTTCATCTTGCAATTTCATAAAAGAGCCGTTTACTTAGTGGGAATGAGAAGTGTGGTCATGGCTTCTTCAGCTCTGCCTCAGAAGGGAACCTTTTATCCAGTACAAAACAAAGAATTCGGGGGGTTTCCCTCCCAAAACAGGAGGGTTCTGGCCCCTGATGGTTTTTCTCTGAAGAGCATTGTGGTTGCACTGAGTTGACTTGAGGGGAAATGCGTTCTGAACTTGTTGCAGAGCCTGTGGGTGTTCCTGCGGTGCCTCTATTTGTCTCATTCTTTCTGTGGAGTCTTGGGAGATGTGTCGGAGTGGAAAGTGGAATTTCTGTGACCTGTTTTCTGTCGGAGAGGGTGGGGACAGGAATGGGGAAGAGAGCTCTGACGCTTTCCAAGTCACACCTGCTGCAGTCTGCGTTCTGAGATGAGGGATCAGGCAGATATTCTTTGCATGATTCCTTCTCTTAATTCCAGCCATCTCTAAAGCCATAAGTTGTTTGTGAACAGTGTAAGGGCTGACAGAAGCACTTTGAAATGAGGGTGGTGAGGTCCCTGGTGCTGGAGCTGGCATCCTTGCACAGCAGTACTGCAGTCTTTACCCCTGCGGGCAGGGGATTCATCACCCTGTTTTCAGTATTTCCTGCTCCCTTCAGGGGCCTCCTTCAGTGACAGCCCAGGGTCGGATGTTCCTCTTCCCTGTTAGGAGGAAGCTTTGGGCTTCCCCTGCTCCCCAGCAGCTGGACTGCTACTCCCTCCCCTCATAGCTTCCAGCTTTATGGCTCTTCCTTTCCCCTTCCTTCCCTCCTGTGGAGGCATTTTTACCTTGGAGGGTTGTGACCTGGTTTGCAGTGCAGCCACACGCCTGGCTGTCTTGGCGCGCGTAGGAGGCCGTGTACAGAGACAGGCCAGGAGGACGGTGCCAGGAGTGGCTCTTTAAGCCTTTATTTCTGCCAGAGCTTCCCTCGTGCCCGAGACTCAGACCATTGTTTCACAGGACACTAAGCAGAGCTCTTGGATCCAGGGGTGCCACGGCAGCAAGCCGTCAGTTGCTCTGCTGGTATTAATTACTGCTGCAGCTCCAGCGCCTTCAGAAAACGCCAGCGGGTTGGTTTTTACAAGCAGGCTTCAGCTGGACTCCCTGGCTGCTTCCTCAGAGCCAGGACGAAAGCACAACACGAGCACAAAGCTGCTCTTGTATGTTCTGAGTCAAGATGTAAATGCATTCCATGTGGAATCATGTGGGCCAGGAGGAGCGACTGCGAAATCGCAGCACCAGCCTGGCTGGGGTCTGGACAGACCTTCGGGACTGCTGGGGCCGGGGACTTGGGTGACAGCTCCGTTCTGTGACACAAGACACCTCCAGGCAGCCCAGTGGGTGGGCAACTCGCCCAGTTCAACACCGCAGATCCCCTTCTCAGTAAAAAGTCAGTACCTGACCCTGTTTAAGGAGGAAGGCATTACAGTGGGATTTTGTGGCTGGAGGAATTAACAAGATTTGCTTTCTTGTAGCTTTACTGTGGTTGATTACCCAGTGTCTGGTGCTTCAGTCATGCCCTGTGGCTGAGAAACTCACATAGCCGGTCTGTTGGAGGTGCCCAACCAGTAACGCTGCTGCCCTTGCATTTTCCCCTCAGTTTGGGCATTATTTGGATCGTGCTGTGATCAGTGATTTACAGCCTGTGCCCATTTGCATGGAAACTGTGGGCACTTACTGCCCGCGAGAGCTGAACCCTCCTGTGGGGTTTCCTGGAAACTGGACAGCGAGTGTGGAAGTCATTAAAACTCAGAATGGGGCAGAGCTGAGGGACTGAGTAAATCTTACTTCCTTCAGAAGCATCACCCAGAAACTGCCGTCTGGTTCACGTACAGGAAACAGACTCACGTGGACTTGAAATGCCGGGGGGGAAAATGGCTTTTGAGATGGGACTTAGGCTAGAAGAGTCAATTTGCCTTTTCTGATCCAGAAGTCCAGGTGCTTCTTTTCTTCCCTTTGAGAAAACCATAACAAAGGTAACGCAGACCCCTCCTTCGCTTCTTCCCAGAGAGAAGACTGCTGAGGCTCAAAGGGCTGTCTCAGGAGGTGACCTCCAAGGACATGCTGCGCACGCTGGCCCAGGCGAAGAAGGAGAGCTGGGACCGCTTCCTGCAGGAGAAGTTTGAGTCCGAGCTCTACGTCG
>NW_010419828.1:3290-8592 GCF_000710305.1 Buceros rhinoceros silvestris | reverse complement strand
TCAGCGCTGAACCCGGGGCGTGCCAGGACTCGTGGCAGCGTGGCGAGGCAGCAGTTTGGTAACGACCCTTTGTGTCGCACCGGAGGGGAGCACACAGAGCGTGTGGGGTTCGAACTTTGAATGCTGTTCCCTGATGTTCACATCCCTCCGGCTGGGGTGATGCAGCCTGGACACAAACCACTGGAACCTGCTTGGTAATGTCCCTTGTCCTGTTTGAGGTACCAGATGTGCCTCCAGCTGCTTTTTTTAAGGCTAAGCACGAACCTGAGGCCCTTCCCTGCATCTTTGTGAGGGTCCAGGTAAGCTCCACTTCAGACCCAGGGGGGAGCTGGAGTTCTTCACGGGGCTGGTGCCAGTCGTGGGGCTCTCGAGCACTTCTCCCTCCCCAGCCCCCGGCAGTGCTGCTGCTCTCACCTTTTACAGGGGGGCACGAATTAAGAGGGATTTCCTTCTGCAGCCTCCCATTCCCAGTCTCTTGTAACGCTCCCCGCGGTTCTCCTCTCCCAGCTGACAATTTTCATGATTGCTTCAGGCTGAAAAGATTATTTTTCTCCCTTGAAGAAAATCTACTTAAGCAAATTTGGGAGTTTAAGCATGAAAAACAATCCGTGTTTATCGGGAGTTTTTAGCATCTGTCTTTGACCAGTTAACTTCAAAGGGATTTATATTTAAACAAGCCTTTTTAAGCACCTGCTCTTTCTACTGGTTTTAAAGGCTGGGGATGTTACCCCTGAAAGAATTTTCTTCCCTAGAATTTGGCTGTGAAGTTAGAGTCACTCCTGCGTGGTGCTGAAGCGGTTGACTCTCACCCACCAGTGTTACGACCCGGAGGTTTATGCACACAGATAATTTCAAGGCCATCACCAAGTGAATCTGCTCTTGGGAATGAGCAAGAGCAAGTTAACTGTGGTGTTTGAAAGGCCAAGCTGCAGCGGAATGTCTGTGCAGAGGGAAGGATTGGGCTCGTTCCTCAGCACACAGAGCAGCCTCGTGACAGACCTCACCCACTGCACCAGCAGAACCTGCAGCAGGGCCAGGAATCTGTGTGTGCGCTTTTCCTGATGCGTTTTTAACACGTTCCTGTGAGGCTCTGTTGCTCTCTCCTTTCACGCTGTGTCTCTGCTTCCCCTCAGCACCCTGGAGCACCTGAAGCGCTGGCTGCACCCGGACAAGGTGGCCATCAGCACCGAGGAGGTGCAGTACCTCATCCCTCCGGAGTCGCAACCAGAGAAGCAGGAGTCTGAGGAAGACCCTCCGGCTGCAGAGCAGTGAGAGCCTCCCCAGCCGTGTCCCAGCCCTCATGGTGTATCCAGCGACAATGATAATGGGGGGTGGGGAGTGCCAATTATTAGTCATTTAAAAAACAAAAACCCCGTAACACACAAATCCCCAGTTCTGGACCTCCAGAGACAGTGGAACAGCCGTGACACAGCGTGTGCGGACTGACCTCTCACCTGGGTGTCCTCCCAGCCTGGTTGTTCCAGCCTGAAGATGAATCGCTGGGAAGCCACCAGCAGACAGCGGGCAGCAAAAGGCGGCTGCTGGGAAGCACCAGGGGACACGATGGTCTAGACCAGAACAGATCAAACCACTGAACTGGTTTTTCTTCCTGTCTTGTACCTTTTCATGACTCAGTTGGGCATTTCTTCCTCCCCGGTGCAGTCCGTGGGGGTGTTTTCTGTAGCCCCCGGTTACTGAAGCCTGAGCCGTGTCTGGAGGAAGGCAGTGGGGTTTCACCTGCGCGAACGCGGAGCCCTGAGGGAAGTGGCCGCCCTCACTACATTGGTGGAACTGCTGATGTTGTACCTGTGTAACGTTCCTCTCTAATGTACCCTCCTACAACATCCCCTGTCACTGGTCAAACTCTCAGGTATAGAACTGGCCTGAGGGGAGGACTGGTTTTCTTTGTTGGTCATGTTGTAGCTGTTCTTTCTCTCTCCAGCCTTTTCTAACAGAGGGTGGGGGGAGATTCTGTACCAGGAGACCAAAAGCGAGGACCAGCGAGGCTGCCGAGAACTCGGTGTCATCACAGACTGCCACAGAATGATCTGATTTGAAATCTGTTCCGGTCGTTAACTGTTTCTCACCCTGTGTAACCCCGCAGAGGGTATTTCTGTTCCTGCTCAAAGAACCTGTACTCATGTGGGGCTTTGTCTTGGCATTGGCTCCGAAGGTCGGTAGAGGGAGGCAGCGTCCGTCTGCTGTCACAGCGAGCTGGGTGGGAGGAAGCGCAGGGGCGGTTCTTGCACACTGGAGTCCCCTCACGCTCATTCTCTGTATGAAAACACACCTTTCACAGGAGCCTCCTGACAGCCCCTCACGGTTCCTGTCCCTGTCCCGCTGTGGATGGTGCTGCTGCCTCAGTCACCCACAGCTGTTGCTCTGTTGGTGCTTCTCCCCCAGCGTCCTGGCTCCACGTTTGTTTCCCCGATCAGTGTTACCAGTATAACCACCCACCAGTATAACCACTCACCAGTCACAGAAAAGTCACATTTGAGGTTCTCCATAGAACACTTTTTGGTTTAAGACTTGAGAAACACGGTGAATCACTGAGCATCAGCAATCCAGGACCTGTGAGTCTCGTGTCCTGTCCGAGGGTGGTTTTGTCAGCTTTTAAGTGTCCCTGTTAATTCATCTCTGAAAAGAGATCTGCATTCTGCACAGCTACAGCACTGTAAATCCGTGCCCGTGATGTCCCGCTGGAACAAAGATGTTCTGAGGACTTGGGGAGAAGAGAAGGCTCCAGGAGACCTTAGAGCAGCCTGTCAGTGCTTCAGGGGGCTTGTCCGAAAGCTGGGGAGGAGCTGCTGGGACAGGACAAGGGGTAATGGGTTCAACTGGGAGAGGGAGATTCAAAGCAGAGAGAAGGGAGGAATTTTTGACACTGAGGCTGGGGAGACCCTGGCCCGGGTTGCCTAGAGAGGTGGGAGAAGCAATGGAGCTGGAGCAGGGTCTGGAGCACAATGCGCTGAGGAGCAGCTGAGGGAGCTGGGGGTGCTGAGCCTGGAGCAAAGGAGGCTCCGGGGAGACCTTCTGGCTCTGACAACTCCCTGACAGGAGGGTGGAGCCAGGGGGGGTCGGTCTCTGCTCCAGTGGTGGAGTCCCTGTCCCTGGAGGGGTTTCCCAGCCGTGTGGAGGTGCTGCTGAGGGACAGGGGGCAGCGGGGACTGGGCAGTGCTGGGGGACATGGGGACTGGAGGAGCTGGAAGGGATTCTCCAACCCACACGGTTTGGTGATTCTCTAATACTTCACCCTTTTAAAGACAAAACTTGACCCTTTTCTCTGTGCGAGGCCGCGGATGTTACCGGCCAAAGCGTCTGTGGGCTCACGGAACGCAGCAGGCAGCAAGGTGAGGCATGGGAGGAGGGGGCTGGAAATGGGGTGCCCAGCACATCTTTGTGTGGAAAGTGGCACCTAAACCAGGGAGGGATTAAGGAAAAAATTCATCTGGCGATGGCTGAGGCTGAGCAGTCTCTGTGGAATACAACCGGCCTTAAACATCCCTTAAACGTAACGATCCAGTGCAAGCCCACGCACAACCTGAGCCCACTGCAAAGATTCAGGCGTCTCCGTGGGCAGCCGAGCGCAGGCAGCTGCCTCCAGTCGGCTCCGTTTGGCTCTGCTTGTTGTGCGCTGGTAATCACAGTCAGTGTGACCAGCCCACCCTTCCCCACAAACTCTCACCCACCCACGGGGAAAAAAACAGGTGATTCACCGTGTCTGGGAGCCGAAGAAATGGATCTGGCCGCAGCATGAGCTGCCGGCTCTGTGGAATGATGCTGAGGGAATTGCTGCCTGCCTTCGAACCGGGAGCTTGGCTTCGGAGCACCTCAACCTGCTGCGGGGCGAAGGTCTGCAGCGCCGCTGCTCAGCAGAACAGTGACGAGGAGCGACGTTCTCAGCGGCAGCTTGGGGTGGTCCCGCTCCGGTTTCTCTCTGGAGATGTCCGCGGGGGCTGGAACCTGCCGTGGTTCCTGAAGACCAACCTGGAGAGCGACTGGTGTGCACAGCAAGGGTGAAATCGCTGCAGCTCCTGTTCCCAGCCATCGTTTGTACGGGGCAGGACGGACCCAGGGTGTCAGAGTGGGTGCCTCGAGTGCTGCTGCTCTCAGATTGGGGGTCAGAGGGTGGGCAGCAGCTTTCAAACCCATCGCTTGTTCCGTTCAGAGACAGAAGCTCCTGGTGCGGGGCTACGCAAGCGTTGGGATGAGGGTGACTTACCCCGCAGGGCCTCTGCAAGCAGCTAGATGAGGTCAGGGCAGGAGGGAAAATCTCCCAGCGCTGCTGCTGGGTTGCCCTGGCCGTGGCGAAGGCTCCATCTGAGCTCTGTCCCAGCCACCACACAAGGCATTGCCTTGTCACAGCCAAACCCCGACTCTCATCTCCAAGGACCTGCCAAGAGCCTCCTGCTTTCCCTATCAGCCCGTTCTGCTGCTCAGCGTTAACAGCAGCTCCTGGCCAGACTCTGATATGGAGGCAAAGATGATTTTCATCCCACCGGCCGTTTGGTGGGGATGAGTGCTCACCCCTGGAGTCAGCTTTCATAACGCTGACCCTCGTCCATCAGAGCGAGATGGACCAACAGCCTCTGCTCACCAGACGTCGGAATTCTGCAGACCTTCTCCCAGCACTGCCTGGACAATTCCCACCCCTCTTACCTCCAGAAGTCCAGTGGATGATGATGGTTATGGTTCATTTTCCCTTATCTAAGTGAGCTGTGAAGGAAAAGATGCTGCACATGGAACTAGAGGCTTCCAAGGAGCTGATGGACAACAACCTGCTCCGGATCCGGCAGCCAGGTTAGAGCCTGGCCACGCCGGACAACACCCGGTTACCCACCCCTCCCTCGTAACACAGTAATTAATAACGGGGTGCGCAGTAATTAATGGATCAGACAAAGGACAACCTTTGGGGTTGTGGTGGCAGGCCCAGGGTGGGTTTCTGGGTGCTTGTTCCCACCCAGAGCCTTCACAATCTGCTGCCCTAAATGTCCGGGAGCCATTAGAGATCCCTCAGGGGATTCAGCCGCACAGGCTGGCTGGGAAGGCTGGTCCCCCCCAGCCCTTCCAACACTTGTAAAAACTTTGGTTTTACTCGTTACCTCCTTTGGGATCTCTCCAAGACCAACCCTTTCCCCCTCCAGCTGGGACCAGCGTCCAAGTCCTGCCCCCAACCCTCAAGCACAACCCCCGGGCAGCTCTTCCCGCTGTTCCCGGGCAGGAGTCAGGAGGACTCCACCGCCGACACCACACAGAGGGCTGTGCCACGGCTGGGCCGGTGCTGCCAACAGCTGCCGGCCCG
>NW_010419828.1:2134-2662 GCF_000710305.1 Buceros rhinoceros silvestris | reverse complement strand
CCATCTGCAGCGCAGGAACAATGGCTGGTGACCCAGCACCGCAGGGACCCCAGCACCACGGGGACCCCCAGCATTGCCACAGTGTCCCGGCCCACGGGCTCTTCGCTCTCTTGCAGCCGGCAGGAGCGACGCTGCTCATAGCCTGTGTCCGTCGTGTCCCTCATCCCTGCTCCCGCAGAAAGTCCGTGGTCACTTTTCACCAGGGACTCTCCTTCCCCAGGGTGCCCCAGCTCAGACACCCCTTTGAGGGGGTGGGGAAGGGCCCTTGGCAACTTCAGGCAAGCACTGGGATTCCCTTCAATTCCCTCCGCAATATCTGCCTCATAAACACATGATGTCAGCAGAAAATAAAACCATTTCCAAGGCATTGGCCTCAGCCCTCGTAAGGCGAGGAGGAGCGCAGGGAGAGGGGCTGGGGGTGCTCGCCCTGGTCCCCGGTTACGCTGCATCTCTCTGTCCAGCCCCAGCCCGCTCACTCACCCATCACTGTTCCTCTGCTCATTAATGACCCGAAGTGGCTGGGTGCCG
>NW_010419828.1:0-1963 GCF_000710305.1 Buceros rhinoceros silvestris | reverse complement strand
GTGCACCCACCCCCCTCCGGGAAAGCCCCGGCGTCTCCCATTGTGCCGGTGGCGGGACGGCACGAGGCTGACCCCAGCCACGCTGCCGTTTTAGTCGTCCTCCCGTTTCACACTTTCAGCCTCATGAGAGACATGCTGGTACAGCCACCTCCTCCCGTCTGTGCTCCTGTGGCCACGCCATTGCCCAGGTAGCCTTGGCCAGGTCCTCCTGCCCTGGGGTGGGGAAGGGGACATCCACCTCCACCGTCACACCACAGCCTGGTGTGGAGAAACGCTGCGTGAGAGCCCAAGCGTGGGCACTGCCACCAGCTTGTGGGGCTGCAGAGTGCAGGAGGGAAAAGATGGGGAAAAAGATCGACGGGCTTTCCCTCCCCTGCCCAGATCCCTCCAGGAGCTCCAGGAGCAGGACGGGCAGATCGGCAGCTCCAGGGTTTGGTACTTGCAGCTCTGGGTGACCCCTCCTCACTCCTCCACCAAACACATGGCACAGAATCGGCATGATCGAATTCTTCCACAGGAACAAAAGCACCTTTGCACTGTAAGGCCGAGGAGGTGGGACCCCCTCACCACCACAGGCAGCTCTTCCCTCTCCCAGACAGCAGAATGAACCCAGTTGGGGCTTTTCCCCCCCTATAATAGCTAGTTGTTCCAGGCACTGTGAAGCTGAAATCAGCCCCTCAGAGCTGAGCAGATGATCTCTGCCCCAGCCACAGCTCTGCCAGGCATGAGCAACCCCCAGCCCCGGCCTGCCCTGCCCTTTACATCTAACTGGGGAACTCTTCCACCTCCTGCAGTACCTGTGGCTGCTCCAGGCACAGCTGAAGCCTCAGCCCCGCTGCTTCCCACGCAGGGGTTGAGCAGAGCAGCAGCTCTGGCACCGTGTGGACATTGTTGGAGCTGCCTGACTTTAAACCTGCTGTAGAACCTGCCCCTGCTGCCCCAGGAGCTGTGAAATCTGTGCTCAAGAGGAGAAAGCTCGTTAGGTAACTCCAGCCAGGTGCTGGGGCTCTGCCCTGCCACAAACCTGGGGGCACAGCCACCAAACTGCAGAGAGGAGCGTTTCAAGGACTTCAGCCACGGGGATCGAGCTCGCCCTCAATCCAAACCCACTCTTCTGGGGATAAACCCCTCCTCTGGACGTGGATGGATGACAATGTCCCGAGCCCCTACATCCAGCTCTCCTCAGAGCTGGCACTGGCAGCCCAAGGGGAGGGGACACGGGGGAGGTCAGGAGAGTAGCGCAGCTCCCCTTCTAAAGCCCGAGAGGTTCGTCTGGAGAGCAAGCGGCATGCGGAGGGATTGAGTGAGTTTGAGTTTAGTGGCACTTCCATTATTTGTAAACACACGTGGGAGAAACAGTCAGGGAAGAAACATCTAACCCCAGTTCTGGCCTCTCCCTAAACGTCCATCACAGGAACTTCTTCAAGGTCTCTGCAAAGAGCATTTGAGCCTTGAAGCTTTTCTCCCAAGCTCTTAAAATTGTCACTATTGACATGACCCTGAAGGAAAATGCCTGTTGAATGAAAAGGTCACGTATTCCTGGAGCGTCTCCTGCGCTCACTGAAGTCCTCAAGTGCATCTGTGACAAAAGGTGACCCAAGGTTTTCCTGGAAAAATGGGAAAAGCTGGTCTCTGGTGTGGGGAGAAAGAGCTGCGTGACGGCTGGCCCCGGCCCCCCTCTGCGTCTGGGGCGGGTCTGCTCAGTTTCCTGGGGGTGGAAAGTGGGGGGTTGTCGGATGTGGGGAGCACCCAGCCCCCTTCGGTTCCGCTGCTGCTCCTGGCAGCTGGATCCTGCCTTGGGCTTTTCTTCTCCTCCAGGAAATAAATGACAAAATGGCATTTTTGTTCCCTGCCTTGGGGCTGGGGGCGGCCCCCCATGACCCCTCACTGTTGCTGCCTCCGTGCCTGGCCCTTCCTTGGCGGGAACCGCTTGGTTTTGGGGACAGGCTGTGCACCGGGGGTT
>NW_010419827.1:26368-28108 GCF_000710305.1 Buceros rhinoceros silvestris | reverse complement strand
ATATTTAATATGATAGATTACACATCTCTCTCTATATATATCTATATTTAATTAAAAACTCAGGAGACTGAAATAAGTAATTTTTCATATTAAGTTTGTCCTGGAATTTGCTTTCACAACCAAGAGCAAGAAAAGCTGACCTGAGCAAAGCCAAACACAACAAAGCACACACTAAAAGAACATGAGCTCCCAGCTTTCTTACAGACACTTGGGAGCTGCACTCATACAGACAGACTTTTTTTTCTCTCAAAAGCAACATCCTGGAAGAAGTTAAACAAGTTTCACCTTGTAGGCTTAATTCCGTGGCTCGTTTAAGGTCATCATCCTCTTTTTGTTCTCGTGCCTCCTAATGGGAAGAGAACAAAACTTAGCTCATTGAGACACTTCACTGTTTAAAATTCTTGTGGTGCTCTTTTCCCATTGAAACTGTGCTGCTCTGGTTTCTACAACAAACCTGACATTGTAAATTAAAGGTTCTGTGTGAAGGAATGTTTTCACCCAGCGAGAGTCCAATGTTCCCGTGCACAGAACCTGGGACAAACCTTCATTAAGGCTCGTCAAAGCTCCTGAAGTTTGGTATGCAGCAGAGTGAGCCTCTAGTAACACCAAACGCTTTCTCCGGATCATTAATTTGAAAAGCATCTGAATGAATTTGCAACCCTTCGCTAAGTAAAGCTGTCACTTACACACAAAGCTCCTCACGCTTCGGCAAAATTTAGACTACTTCTGCTTAAAGCCAGCTGAGGACAGAGTGGTTAAGTCTGGACGGATTTTATTATTTTTAAGCCTTTTGAAAGTCAAGCCAGTGGTTCTATGTAACAGGTGTAATTCACAACGGCAGGATGGAAAAAAAAAACACCAGTAAACAACTAGGTATTAAAAATATTACCATGAACAAGTAGCAAAGAAACCTCAAGTCAACAAACCCTTCTAATCTCTGCATAATATCATGCCCTTGTTCCTCCCACCACTCTTGACAGCTCAGAGCTACAGCAAGCCAGTCAATAATATTTAATGAGCTGGCTTCTTAATTCAGGGTTTGGGTGCTTTCAGTGCACCTGAATGCAGAACCCTAACTACATATTTCAAATTAAGATAACCACCAGCTACCGCATTTCCATGCCAGAATCATTAGAACAGCAGATTTTCGCTTCAGAACTGTAGCAGAACAACACTGAAAGGGCAGTTTTACATTATTAGCATGAGGCCTTTTATTTCACTATTTCTAAAGCATTTGGGAATCTTTGTTAAACTACTCAGCATTGCTGAATCAAAGCTACATCTGGCATGGAACGTACCAACCGGCACCTCATAATGAGTAATGGGAGAGAAAAATCTAAGAGCCATGGAAACATCAGATCTCATAAGAGAAACCATGACAGCTTTAGTATTAATAGAGAGCAGACAAAGCAAGACCTGGCTAAGCACTTGTTTCGCTTCTCAGCAGCTCGGTTAAACTTGTGGAAATCAGTTACAGGTCTTGAAATTCAAGTGGAATACAGAGGGTTAGCAAACAACTCAAGATCCCAGTTCTTCCCAAATCTAATTTAAAGGACTTGCTTTAGACTAAATTATATTTGGGATCCATTCCCCAATTTACTAACAGGGAAGGACCACGTAAATGCTCAGTTCCTATACTCTTCACTAAGCATCCCCTACTTACTAGTACCAGAAACAAGGCACTGCGATAGACAGGTCTTCAACCTGACCTGGCATGGCCGTTCTTCGCCTTTGCTTTGA
>NW_010419827.1:0-26266 GCF_000710305.1 Buceros rhinoceros silvestris | reverse complement strand
CTTTCCCTTTGAGTCTTGACATGACACGCAGCAAGAAGCAACTGCCAGGGAAGATAAAGATGGTCTTGGTTCTCAGTGACAGATAGTAAGAGTTTAGGTCGATTTATCATCGTTCTTATATAATGCTACAAGCCAGTGTATAAATGAGCATGGAAAGCTTTGAGAAATCTGCAGCTCTGTGCTGTGATATACAGTCTCCCAATGACATTACAAAACGTGCCCAGACATATCTAGCGCCATCAACTCTACTGATACTGGAACTAGAAGAAACCCAAACCTTTTTTCACCTGGTTCTCAAAAAAGCAGCAGAATCCCTTCGCAGTCACTGCCTGAACACAACCCTTCCTTTAGCCATCAGGTTTCCAGTGGTGGGGAAGGTAACTCAAGGAAGCAAACTTTATTTCTTACTTGCTCTTGAAGGCTTTGAGCCAGCGCCTGCTGAAGTTCTTGTTCTTCCCTCTCTCTCTCCATATCGTACTGCTGCAGCCAGTCAACCTCCCCCTGGGAGCCTTCCGGAGTTTTGTTTTCCTTATTCTCATCAAAATCTTTAGTTATCTCGGTGAAATTGTTGGGACCTGAGGAATCAAAGTACAGTTATGCTTTCCTGGGTCTTCTGTTTGCTACCAGCTAAACTCTCTTTAAATCAACACAATCCTTGCTGCACAGTGACATCTGCTGACAGGCAGAGCTCAGCAGCCACGAAAAACCCACCTGAGGGTCAAATGGAAAAAGCTCCAAAGCACAGTTTTATACTTAACAGGTGTAATACAGACCATTTGATCAAACCCTGAACCTGTTTTCTTAGCCTCCTCTGTGTTCATTCAGAAACGGCCACTTTAACTAAAGCGAGATGTCACACAGCCCTTGGTTTCTGCAGCCATAAAGCTGACACTTTAATTTCTCTACAAGGAACCATGGATTACAAAAATCTGCACTGCATGTTATACCGTGGAGTACTACAGACGAAGCCACAATTAAAGCCAAATCACATGAAAGACGGAGGGAGACACGAATCTCAAGCACTGTTTAAATTTGTCAATTTTTTGCTTCAGGTAAGAACCTGAATCTTGAGAACACTATCTACAGCTTTAAAAGTTCAAAAGATCGTAAAGTTTCAGTTCACCTTTAATGTGAACAATACAGCAGAAGTATTCTAAGAAGTTTCTGGAATGAACATTCCTTCAACCCCTGGGTACAGCTCCTCCAGTTTCAGGACACTGACTCTCCCATTTGCTTGCAGCTGAGAGTCAGGACCTGCTCCAACAGCTATCACGCAGCAACACGTGAAACTTTTAGTTTTGCCCTATGCAGACACCAACATCTGCTCATTAGTTATTAGCAGGGATTATACAAGGCATTCTCAGTATCTGCAACCTTTTAAACACAAGACCACCAGAACCATAATCCATCAGTCTAATCCTCTTAAAATATAAAGCAAAACAATTTATTACATGACCTTTGAAAACTTACAGCGTAAGAAGAAATACTCATGCAACACACCACCATTATTTGAGGATCATGTAGCAGAAAAGACATCTTCTGTCATATCTAAATTAGTCTCTTTTGAAAGCACCACAAATTATTCAGTGCTTACAAAAAAGTTATTACTAGTGGTAACAAGAAACGGACCAAGTTAAACCCGTCATGTTTAGAATCACCTTGTCTGATACAGCATCCTTTGCAATTAAGTTTCCTTTAAATGGAACACAGGATTGTGAACTACGGCGTGTTATGTTCAGCTGCCATAACTGGTTAACTCAACATACACACACACACCTCATATGAATGCCAGACCCTATCCTTTGAGTAGTACTTGTGGGGTTTGGTCTTACAGAGCTGTGTAAGTCTCAGTACAGAAGGCTGAGTGCAGTGTTGAGTGTGTAACTGCATTCTTAATCAGAAAACACAGAAACTTCTACTAAACATACTTAAACTTGGAGAGAGATAACTTTACGTGGCCAGGCTCTCCCAACTCTTTCACACAGCCATAATCAACATCAGTGTATATAAAGAAGGGCACAGACAAAGCTGACCCAGACGTAGGTTTCTTCCACACCGCCTTCTGACATGAAAGCTGTCGAGAGCTGAAAAAACTGTCACTTTTGGTGGCAGAGTGGGGTTTTTTTGTCATTAGTATTTAATCTCCTGGCTCTTAGGAGAGGAGGAGAACATATTGTTGGCCTGCCAGGCTAGAGGAACTGGAAATCTGACTTAAAGCATGTAGCACTTGGCAAATGATAAACACTTAAATTTTCTTCAGCCAGCTAAAGGAAAACACTCATTCCCAGCACTGAGACCAAACAGGCTCCTTCTCGTACTTCCTGGTGTTTCTGGGTCAGAGGCCCTAATTCACATGCTGAGTCTCTTATGCTCAAGGGTCTACTCTCACATTAAAAAAGTATTAGAAAAAATTACAGAGATAGAATTAAGGTCATTAGTAACTAGTGACTAAATAACTGCTTCTATGAAAGCATTCTAGTCTCACGCAGCCCAGACATCGCTCTTGCACACCAGCAAAGTGATCACCGCTACCGTGCTGCCCAGGCTGCAACAGCTACAGAAATGAAAACACTTTCTGATTATGGAAGATTAAGTTCCAGACATGGCCAAATCTTAGTAAATTGAATTGTCTGGTAGGGGAACTAGTGGAAGCATGTGTTAATCAGCAGAGGAAAAAAAAAATAACCCTGAAGATGACCTTACCTTTATCAGAGAGGTGACAGAAATACAAGAAAGTACCTTTTCACTGTTCAATGAATTAAACACTTTATACATAGGGAAACTGTAAGAAAATAAGAAAGCCAGGCAGTTTCAGCAGTGCATTTGCATCCAGATTCTGCACTGTACATTACTAACCTGCTGCTGTCAGAAACCTGCTTTAGCTCACTACAGTCCAATCAAGATGGTTACTTAACCCTACCTGAGTCTAATGCTGCTTTGGGTTTCTCCATCTCCATAGATTCCAGGTTTTCTGGCAATTCCTGAATTTCATCGTCTCCAAAACCAGTGTCTGGGCTGCTTGTGGGCTTATCTTCATCGTGGCTCAGAGAAAGAGAAGCTTCCCTTTTGCTAATCTCTAAGACAGCTGCTAGCAGTTCATCTTCACTCATCCCATCAAAACCAGCATTCCCGAGCTCAGGTTTATCACCCTCTATTTTACTTCTTTTTGAACCCTGGAGATGAATGGAGTTATGATTAACTGCTTGAATAAACAGGTGTATAACATCAACTTTACATTTCCATGGAGACTTTTTTTTTTTTTTCAATTTTATTAACCCAGGGAGTAGGAGCTTGGCTCTGTCAACATTAAACAGATAGTTACATAAGACTCCATGCAGAGACAACCTTTGGAGCTACATCCACTCCAAGGAATAATATTTACATATAAACTACAACCAGTTTTTACAGGCCATGTAGATTAACATACACAAGACAACTCTTCCCTTCTCCTTCCTTTCCTTCATCACGTGTTCCACCTTTAGGTTCCCATGAATCCTCAAGCCCCTGGCAAGTCAGCGCTGAGTTTGCTAACAAAAAGTTGAAGTAGAAAATGAGAATAATTGAATTCGGACACAGGGATGAACGAATAGGAACAGAAATCAGGTTGGTATGAAGAGCAAATAAAATTAGGTTTGGTGCTGCAGACGTGCCATCCTGGGGGGCAGCAGGACTCTGCAAACCTCACAAGAAAACAGTTAACCAGAGAAATGGGGGAATTCTTCTTTCCTAAGGAGAACAGAATGACTTTACATTGGAAGAAAGGAAAACCACTTCAGTCTTAATCTGGATTTTTCCTTTTTCAGTTATTTTCCCAAAACTGACACTCATCAACTCCTACACCATACTGATTTGCAACTAAGTAATTTCAGTCATACTGATACGAACTGTTAATCAGGAGGTTAACCTCCATGTATACATATTTATGCAATTACACTACTTACCATACTCTTAGAATGCTTTTCCGTGTATTATGTTAAAAATGGGAGAAAATAGTTTCTATCAGAATATACTTATCCAGATTTATTCCAAACTGTATTTGGCTGGATCTCAGAACTTCATTAAAATGAAAAGAAACACATCTTTACTGTTGCTTTTTACTTAAATACGGCAAGCTGTTTATGAGCAAGACTAGTTCTAAATAGCAAACATTTTGTATTAAAACTGGCTTATCGCACAAGATTAGCAAATGGATTAGCCAACTAAACTGCTTGTTCTAGACAACGTGCCCTCCAAGAATCAGAACTGACAAATTCAAACCTCTCTCCTCATGTCTATTCATGCACTGAACACGGAAAGCAGAGTACCTGCTTTTTAAGCTTCCTGATTTCTCTCTCTGCACCTGTAGGCTACTAACATCAAAACTGGTTTAGCTCTTCTCAAGCCCTATTTCCAGGCACTTTGCCAGCAACTGCCACTAGTTCAGTGGCTGGACTTTAAAGACCTGGCAGCAGCTGCACGTTATTTGAATACAGCTTTTCTATCAGAAATTATTTGCGTAGATTTTAAGTAGCTCAGGCTCTAAGACAGGCTGCTTTAAAAAAGCATTTTTAAAAAGCACTTCAAATACTACCCCATCTGCAGAGGCAGAAATCACAGAACACTGCAGTTCTGCCCACTTCAGCCCCTACAACCCCACGTCGAATACTCCCACCGTTCCAGCTGTTCTCCCACATCACAGGACTGTTTCGCAAGCGATGTCCCGCAGCAGATACACCAGCCATGCAAAGTGACTGACTGCCAAGCCCCTAACACCACCCCAGCCGCAGCTGTTATGAGAAGGGTACCAAGGGGAACACAATGCAGCAGCAGTAATGCCAATTCCATGGATCAGGTCCTCCCAGGACAACACAGGGAAGGACAGAGGATCTGGTTAACGAGCACAGATGGCTGATCAGGCCTGTGGTTGAGGAGCAGTCAGTGTGCATGGCCACAAAGAATGAAGTCACTTACATGGAATCACTACCGCTACTGTCTCTTTCCCACAAAAGGCTGGAGAGCCCATAATTAATTTGCTATTCAAATTAATAGGCTTTATTCCCTCAATTTCTGCACTCATAGGGCTTGCGCAATAGAGACTATGTACACTTCCTCACAAACAAAACTCGAAGAAGGATCATTTAGGGCAGTTTGGAACACTTTTTCTATACATAAGAGGGACTTCAAAGACATGCTAGTTTCCCTCCCTCCCTAGGGGGTTTCCTTCCTACCCTCAGGCACCTATAGATGTGTCATGAGGGAGAGCAGTTGCCTACCCTGTTCCTGAGACCTTCAGCAAAGAGTTTTCTGCTTTCTCCCAAAGCAATCCATTCCATCTCTATGCATTCTGAGCATCAGGAAGCTTTCCCTAATATTTAATCTAAAAATCACTGTCTGCAATTTAGTCTATTACTTCTTGTTCTATCCACCACGGGCACGGAAAACAGCACAAGTGTTTCTATGCCTATTTTTTCCCTTCCTTGAAGACACAAGGCCTGCTTAGGTTTCTTCTTAAACTAAAGACCCAAGTTCTCTTGCCTGCTCCTTTTGCCAAAATCTTCCTTTCTAGGCCTCCGGCCATTCATGTTCCTCTCCTCTGGCTCCTCTCCAATTAATCGACAGCTCTTTTCAGTCCAGAGCACAAAGCTGGATACAGAACTCCAGCTAAAGCTCTAATGCTGAGGAAAAAAGGAAGGTTACTTTGCACAACCTGCAGGCTCTACCTCAGTCTACATCCTTCTTTTTTCAACCAGCTTGACCTTGTGATACACTGTCATCTTTCATGCCCTTTCTGAAGACCCACTACTTTCCCAGCTGTTCCCATCCTGTATTTAAAGTGGATTAGGCCTGCTAAGATCAGCACCTTTAGCCTGTTCCTACTGAACAACACATCCTGTTTGGATGCGATTTCTCAGATTTGTTTGTCAGCATCATTTTTAACTGCAGTTCTGAGCTTCATCGTGACAGCAGCCCTTCTCAACTCCAAGTTCTCTCGAAATTTAATACCTATTATCTATTTTATCATTTATTCCATACTGAGTGGATCAGGATCCTCCCTCGGTTTGATCTTCCCATCAGATCAGAAACTGTAGATATCTTCCTCTTGTTGCCTATTGTTATTCAGCCAACTTCATGCCTGTCCTTTAACACATAATTAAGACCCCTTCTCTGCTTGAACAAAGTGATGAACATTGTCAAAAACTGTAGAGGTGCAGAGATGCAAGACACTTGTCCATTCTTAATAGAAAAAAGTGGTACTACAAGATAATCCTCTGAGCTTCTTGTTTTCTCTTCTGGGTAATTTGAAGTTAACTGCACCTTTAAATCAATGAATTTGATCTTTACATGTTTCTACATGTCCACCTTCAAAGATCAATAGCCTCAGTTCCTGAAAGCATTTAAAAAGCCACACTTGAAAGAGGGCACAGATCGGATGTGCAAGAAGCTCTCTCAATTCAGTATTTTGCTTAGTCCACTTGTACTCCAGTTAATTTAGTCAAGGGCTTTGCTGCACAAGTTTATTATTGACGTCCCACTATATTCCATCCTGGATACATACATTATTAGTGAAACTTACCCAGAGGACTGACAAAACAGCTAAGCAGTTGGTACACATAATCCAAAACTCAAGTGCAGTTGGAACACTCTTTACCTCTGTTCCCAGTGGGAACCCAAGACAACTGTACAGAAAGGTCAGTTAGCAAAGCGCTCCCTTCCAGCAGTGCTAATTTGGAGAAAACCCCCTTATCTTACACCAGTTTTATTCACAGTCTACACTAAGAGAGCACAGGCCAGTCATGAGCACATACAGGATCTACATATATCAAAGTTTGTGGGTTTTCCCTCACCTTTTCTGGCTCTTCTTGCAGTTGTTGCTGATCTCTGCTCTGTATGTTACACAACCTTTGGCTATGGGCAACAGAGCGTTTCAATGGCTCGTCATCACTGTCGGAATCTACACAGAGTGCTGCAGAGCTCTTTGACTTGAAAGTGTATTTTCTGTAAATTAAAAACATGGCTGTAAAACTTCACAGCGTTGTAGAAAACTGTTTCTAAGTAATCCTTCCAGGAGCGTTACACTGCAGGCCTGTACAGTTTGGGGAACAAACTGCAACGATTGACAATGACAGTTTACCAACGTAGCAGGCAGTGTTTTCAGAAAAGGGATATTTACCAAGTTAACTGACATACCTACTTCAAGCCTGCAATAGCAACTTAGAATGTTGAAAGTTACTAACTCTGTGGCTTTTTCTTCTCAGGCCAAGAATTCTGCACTTTACTACTTAGCAACTCCAGGCTCTGCACACCTGAGTCGAGTCCACAGTAACATGTGGAACTTGGCACAAGCCGTTTGACTTCTGAGGTTTACTAAGCTGGACACAGCACTGCCCACAGCATTACCAGCATATAAAAAGTGCAAACCTGCACAAGTTTTTAAGTTTTCCTATTTGTTCTTTCACATTAAGATAAATTCTTGCTTCTTTAGAACAGAAGACAAAGGAGTCTGGGGCAGTTGTGATTTCTGCTCAGTTAGGAAATCTGGTCTTTATGTATTTATTCCACAATGCACAGCTACCCAGTGTGGTAGCACGTTTGTCACTATACCAAAAACTGGCCTTTCAAAATGGCCTATAAAAACAGTGCCCTCTCATCTTTGCAGATAAATTTAAGGAACTAACCACCTGTCCCCAGAAGACAGGTTGGGTCTCCATAGAGCCAGAACAGAGAAAACAGATAGACTGCAGAACTGGAAACCATTTTGCTTCTTACATACATGACTTGCAAGTACAAATGCAAGCGAGTTTGAGATCTTGGGCACTGACAACACAACCTAAACCCAGTTCTCATTCTGATGCTCAGCCTTCTGCCTGAAAAAAAAAATCATCTTTGCTTACTTACAAATCCCCAAAGGTTCTCAAAAGAAATGCTAAGGAGATCATGTCAACTAGGCAAACTACCACTGATAATAATTTCAGCTGGCATGTAACGCAAATAAAAGTCAGATATGAAAACAGATAGTAGCTGGAATAATTTACTACAATAGGAAAAAATAGAAAGAAAACAAATAGAAAAATTAAAGAAGAATGAGAAAACTCTAAAATGCCTTAAAGATTATCCCATGAAACGCCAGGCCATGGGCATTTCAGAGCTGTAACTCACCTACAAGGTGTGGAAGTGCTTATAGTACAGGAATTCACCATCTGGGAGGCTTTCAAAGGACGGGAACTATTAAAAAAGCAAAGTATTTATTGCAGCAACTACAGTCTCTAAAAAATAAATGTTTACTTGTCTGCTATGCATGCAAATCCATGACCAAAGAAACAAGTAGAATACCATTATGTTCTCACTAATTGCTTAGATTTAGAGTAGTAGCTCCATCATGCTATAAATATACAACAGTTGCTCAAAACCATATATAATCCTTTAAACTTGATTCACTTCTTAGTGATGCACCCTTAGGGACAAGCTCACAAATTAAAGACTCTGGGCTCCCATGTCAAGACAACTCATTAGTTTTTATTCCCACCAACAGTTGAGTTCCTGCTCCCAAACCACAGTCTCCTGCTGCTGTCTGGATCAGCCGGTTTTCTGGCATGTCCCACATTTCCGTTTCTCCTCCCTTACCTAGATTCTGCTAAACAAGCTTCCTGCCCCATTTAATCCTTTCAGAAGCTCCTAGTCACCCTTCCACTCTCTGGTCAATCAGAATGCTTTCAATGACAAAAAGAAAGCCATTGGAAAGCTATTTGAAACATATTTCCAAATACTTCTGCTCTGATTAGCTAAAGCTGTTTGTTGTGTTTCAGATTGCTATTGTTAATGCAAACTCTTGAGAAAGAGCTACTGTGGCTGTGTCACTAGGCAGGGACCACAAGAGACTCGAGGGTTTCTGGTTCCTCATTCTGCCATGGGCTTCCTATGTGACAACTGGCATATTTAATATCCACGGCTGAGGACAAGCAGCTGTACAGAAATAACTGTCACAGGGAACAGCAGAGAGTATTTTGAGCATGTGAAGTGCTCAGATATTACAATGTCACACATAGACAATGAAAATGAATGACATTTCACAGGCAGTGCAAGTTAGCAGAAAAAAACCCATCGGATGTTATGTCTCCAGAACAGAGTTAAGTGTGCTGTCAAGGGTAAGGTAAGCTAGATTATTTTGGACCAAGAGGCTTAGTTATAGAAATGACTAACAGAATCTCCAACTGCCTGCCTTGGGGCGTATGGGCTTCTTATGACATAGATCAATCACAAGTTGTACACTTACATTGCAGAATGGACGCTCCATCCCAGGGTCAGCGGCAGCCTAGTGCTTTCCGTACAGTGTGAAAGCAGGGTTAAGTATCTTGGAATAACCACCTGCTGCCCGACTTTATGATTGAGAGACAATGCTACATTAAAGCTGTATCGTTTCAGATGAAGAATCAGGACCCTGAGAGACATGAGAGGACAAATGTTAATCGCAAGACAGAAGTCAGAGAAAATCTGTTAAAAATCTAAGTAGCCCTGTTTACAAAATGCATTCCCCTGACTCTAAAATAGATTATTACTTCAGGGTGGTAGGGAAACAGTATCCTCCTCTTATCTGGCAAGAGAGAGGTTATTACTCTCCCAGCCATCACTCAACTTGGTGCAAGATGCAGAGTGTAGACTCTACCGACTCGAGAGGCTTCCTGGTTTGATCTGCATCACCCTGCCCTTCAGTCGAGGAGAAGCAAGCAGCTCTTACCAAATTCATTATTTCTGCTAGGCAGTGAGAGGTAGGAAACAATCAAAATATTATCATTATCGGCCAGAATGCCTGTATATTACTCGCAGATATTCAAAAGACTGTGACAGAGGGATGACACGACTGCCCAAAACTGAGGAGGAGCTGTGCCTAGTGCAAGATGTGTACTCGGTTTATCTGGCACGACACTTTCTCTTTGAAAGACCTTTTGATCACAACAGGCCTTTTCAGGCCTCCTTACACTGAATCTTCTCCCTCATGCTGCACCCCGTACTGTCCACTTAGGTCATGACGCCATATCGTGCCTTAGGTTGTGCTAATATTCAGAAACTGGGACAAGGGTTTTGCAGTGCTCACATAAATACACTAGTTAAGCAAAACACAAGCTAACTACCAAGTACCTGGGTTCAGTATGAGTGTACCTGGGACAAGGACATAGGCCAGACAAAGTCAGCCAAGAGACTCTTTCAGCTTTACTTCCCATGAGAAGACTACTGTCTGCACATGCATTTTTCTCACGTGCTGACCACCATGCACACTGTCCTACCCATTTTCCCAGCTTTACTCTTCAAGGGACTTTTGCTTGCACTTTTGTAACACGTGCTTCCAGGAAAGAAAGGAACAGATGGTGACATTTACCTGGGGAGCCTGTTGAACTTGTGTGTGACAACAGCCAACTTTCCATTGCACTTCTCACAGGAATACTCGATCTCCTCTGCCTGTTTTAAGAGAACCGAAAAATAACTAGTGGAACAAAAGACACATCAAACAGATCTCAACAGAGAGCACATTGCTTCTGGCTGTCATGGAAGCTCTTCAGAACAGCAGTTACCATCACCTTCAACATGACCTAACAAGAGGGCATCTGATAAGAGGACAGGTAGCAGAGCTTACAATTTTACAACATATCCACTGATGCAGGAGGAATTTTCCCCACTAGTCTATTGCAGACCAGTGAATTAGCCACAGCGGAAATATTAGCTTCCAAAGAGAGGGGACAACCTTGCAAGATTTACAGTTTTCTCTCCCATACAGAGATTTGGGGGTTGTTTTCTAATAACCTTTGGTGGAGGATACTTTGCCATGAAGTTTCCTCTCTCTTGTTCAAAACCTCAGCTTTGTTCTTGGAAAGCTATCCTCACCTAAAAGTGTCATGGACGTGCTGCACCAGAGTACAGTTCTGAACAGACAGCGGAAGGGGAAGCATCACTGGGCTGAAGTTACATGACTTAGCCACCAAACATTTCTACAGCCCTTTTCTTTAAGTGAAGCCAAATGACACCACTATGATTCTACGTTTTTTTAAAAAAATCGTAAGATCTCCACCAGTTTTCAGAAAAGCATGCCAACTATTTTATCTGTTGAAAACTATCTGTAAACGGAGAAAACCCACAGGTCTCTCTCAAGATATGACAAAATACAACACTAACTCACAGATGCAAGGCTCATTTTTAGCTTTCAGAAACCTCACCTTGAAGCTTTTCTTACAAGAAGAGGGTCCACACACCACAACTTATTTTTTAAATTATTGTATCTGCATGACCTTTTTCCTCAATCCTAAACTTAAGGCAGTACATAAGCTGTTGAAGCATCCTAGTCCAGGAGAGGAAGCAGCAATTCCTGACCAATTATCTCAGTCTGACAGCTCCCCTTCTCTCCTTTGTGTTTGTTTATGCCACAACTCTTCCACCACAACAAGGGGAAGTTTACCTATTTCACAGCAGTATTGTAAAAAGCTGTTAATTTCTGCACTGCATTCTGCAGTAAAAACTCCTGTACACTGTTAACGTACAAACCTCAAAAAAGTACCAACTTCATTATTTCACATGCCTAAAATCACTGTCATTGAAACTAATAATGAGCCGCACAATCAAAATTTCTATATGGTACATAACCTACACATACTCCACAGTGGAATAAAACCACCTCAAAACTACGTACCCGAAAAAAGAGGTCCAGGGAATCCTGGATCGATCGGGAAGGAAGCAATTTCTTTCTTCGAGGAAGGTCAATGGAGAGGTCATTAAACTGTTCTCTTTTAGTGACTGTTTCACCACACCTAAAGAAGAAACACACTTAGGTAAGTCTGATGAAAAAGATATTTGAAATTAACAACAACTTACATTTTTTAGCCTAAAGTAACTTCCTAGTAGATGCATGCCTCTTGATCAATCTGGTTTTGGTCATTAAAATGAAACTGTTTGATGCTTACGACAAAGGCACATTTTGGGGTTTCACTTTGATGCTTTAGAAGTTGAAAGAACCATTTGTGTAAGGGAGAGAACAAAAAGCCACAAACTGCTTTGGAGAGGCGAGTGATCAGGTATACAGGAAAACAAAGTGACTGCTCTGCAGCTGAACACGTCTCACTGATTCAGCATTCTTAGGACAAACAAACTGGGCCCAGCCCAGAAGAAGGGAAAGCCTAGAAATACTCTCAAACTTAGAAACAGAAGAGCGGAGTCCATAAAAAAAATTTCTCAAATTTCTTATGCTTTTTTTGGGTGGTGGTGAAGAACAGACAACCCCAATCAGACCCCACAGTCATTTGTCTTCAATAACTATTACCGGCATGCCATTTAATTTTAATTATTTTAGGGAAATAATGCAGTACACACAAAGGAATATTCCCAGATATCCGTGTACATGAAAACTCTGTGGAATGCAAGCATCCCGTACAGGAATCAGCTGCACAGGTCACACACAACAAATGCCCAGACATACTGGTTTACATCTTTTTCCACAGAGAGACAGAAGAAAATGCCATCCCCTGGAATCTTTTAGAAAGAACAATTAAAAACACGGCTTCCCGTTGTTTTTTAAGAAGAAACATTGCTTGGCTGAACCCCCCTTTTCTCTCTTTTCTCATACAACCAGTACACAAAAGGCAAAGCACAGAGGCTTTCTGCCGGATCTGTAACAAAGAACTAGATGGTACGAGACTGTTTCAAGAAGGCCTATAGCAGCGGACAGCATGGTGTAATGTTTACAGCACTTCTAGACCCTGGAGAAAACAGTTTCTTCACTGCAGCCTGCAGATGAAGTCACGTAAGATAGAAACACTTTCCAGTCTTTTAAGGTGAGCATGAGAAAAGCTCTCAAGCACACTTACATTTTGCAGATGATAGAATGCTGAACCTCAAACTCTAAGTTACTGATAACTGGACAGGTATAAACTTTGGTGGCTGAGAGGTCATCAGAAGCCCTTCCAGGTGAGTTGTCCTCATTAGGGACTGGTTCACTCTTCCAAGTTTTGTTTAGCTTTTCCATGTCTTCCTTCAGCTGATCCAGACATTGGCTCAAGAACTCATGTGCATCCTAGAAACAGGGTAAACTCATCCAAGTGATTTTGTACAACTTAATTTAGGAGCTCTCTCTCAAACACACACACAGGAGAAATCACATTTTAGTTCACTGCATTCAGCACGACTATGGCAGTTCTGCTCTAACAAAGAGCAATCATTGTCACTCAATCAAAAGCCCAAGTCACTGTCAAATGGGATTGAAGCTTGACAGTTTAGTGCAGTTCAAACTGAACAAATTACACATAATTGTTTCTGGACAATATGGTACTTACATTCTGCATGTACCCAGAAAATCTCTCTGCAGTAGCTGAAATGGCACTCTTCACCTTCTTGAGCAGCTCTTTCTTAACCTCAGGGCTGCAGACATCCTTTTTAGCAAGCAGATGGGCAAAACGTCTGCAGAAGTCAATGCAATGAAAATCTGATTGGCTTTCCAGGACTTTAGAGAAACAAAATAAAACTCATGATACCTCATTCTAAAAGTCTTTAAAAGCTTTTCTCCTGTGGAAGTGCTTTAGAGGTTCTGCATGAAAATATCTCATACATAATTCACATTTTCCATTTCAAGTGTTTTCAAATCTTATTTGAGGCCATCATTGGAATGGGACCCAACTGGACAAAAAATATTCCGCAATCTTTTATGCTAAAAATAAAAGCCGTATAAAGTTCTATAAACTTATTTCTGCTGTATCTTTTACAATGAGGGAAAAAAGCACAACACAAACCACTGTGGTTTTTGGAAACATCTGTATAGAGAGGAGACATGAAATCACATAGCCCCAAAAAAGCAACATAAAATCATTAAATTCAACTTGCGTGGTCAGACTGGTTTCTCCAATTTTTTTTTATTTTTAAATATCTACTCCGTTTCAAGCCTTACTTCTTCCGGCAGTAAAACATCACAACGGCGCAGAGAAAAGCTGTTACAAAAAGAGCCATGAGGAATTCCTGGGTTCAAGCTACATATAGCATTATTGGTAACCTTGTTAAAAACTGTTGAACTTGACATTACCTGTGGTAACCTCTCAGCTGTTGTGATTTAGTTATCTTCTACAACTACTTCACAATTCCACTGGAAATACACACCCAATATATTCCAAGCACATGTTTAGGTCATAGTACATACATGGGAAGATGTCATGTTCCACGACACAAACACAAAGACAGACAAAAGAGACCTGTGCAATCCCCTCCCACCCCAAACCAACAACTCATACTCAGTTACCCAAAGAACCTGATCAGTTTACTGCAGCTCAACAAGTTTCTGCTGTTCTGCTGAGCTACGGTAACAGTGTGCACTCTCCCAACCCTCTGCAACTGCTCACGTTAGCACGAAGCATGCTAGGAAACACGTCCTTTTCACCACAAAGCAGCTGACAGGCAACCGGTTTTCAACAGGGTAATATCCATCAAGTACAGATGAAGCGCCCGTACCCAAACCAAGAGAAGCCAAAGTAGATGCAACTGAGGATCAACTCTGACTTGTGGTATTAGGCACAGATCGCACGCTGCCCTCCACCACAGGTACCATGACATGAGCTCTACCCACAGAGTTTACCGTGAGGTACTCTGGGCAGAAGCTTCAGAGGTATTTCTACAAAAATGAGGGAGAGGACATTTCGAGAGGCACGTGGAACACCCTCTGACCCTGAGTAGCACAGAAAGAGTTCAAGAAGACACAGCAAAAATACAAATTACCCCAAAAGATATAAAAGACTGTGAAATGGGAACAGAAACGGTGCTGCTAATCCCGAATCTTGTTTAGTGAGAGAAGAGGAACGAGGTACAGAGAGTGTTTTAAAAATCCCAAATGGCAGAGTGGGGTACACAGAGCAAACTGCAGTTTGTCCCTCTGACAGACATACAATGGAATCTGAATGGCACAGGAATTCAAAACTTCAAAGAGAAAAGAGACTTTTATGTCTCACCAACACCTTCAGAGTTTCTTGACATGAGATTTGACTGAACTGAGTTCAGCCGAATTTAGGAAAAGATTAAGTATGCAGAATTCGAACACTCTCCATAGCTACTATCAAAGGGTATTTTCCAAAAAGGCATAAGCCCTCACATATCAGGTGAAGCCAGTGACCAGCTTAAACCCTGGCTGGTAACGTTGTAAAAATATGTTAATCTACATCTATTTATTTTGCAGTTTCTTGCATTTCCTTCCGAAGTGTTTCACTCTGCCACTAGGAATACAGTAGAAGATATAAAAGATGGTCTGCAACTCAGCATTGCAATGTTTAAGAGCCTACTTCCTATTTCTAAAGTAAAACTCCAAAATACAGAGAGCTCTAGGATTTATTTTATTATCTACACATGCAAATTACCCTCTGTGCAGGTGCTTCGGTATTACAAAACTAGTTTCTCAGCAACGAAAAATATCCCTCCCAGAAAGCGTAATTTACCTGATCAGTGCATTGAGTGGAATTTTTTTCCACGGGATACCCTGCTTGAGCAAATCATTAGCAAAAGACTGAATTGAAAACAAGGACTGCAGGATGGCATTCATATAGCAGGTGTTCCCCAAGTTTGAAAATCTGAAAGGGAGAAGATGGAACACAGTATGTATGTCAGTGCATAGACATGCCAGCGTTGTCTAACGCTACTAAGTAACATGTAGGATGTTCACCCCAGCCACTTTCCACCGAGTTTTTACTTGAACTCTCCTCCTGCCCTTCAGACTAAACGGAAAACTCATGGAAAGCGACATTTATCGGGAAAGCACCCGTAAGTTTCTACAATCAAAAAGATGGGTGTATATACACAAGATGGAGAAAATCCCTATAATTTATATCTCTACAATACCCTATTTATATCACTAAAATTCTCAGGAAGTGAATTTAAGAATACATGTTTTCCAGACTAAGAAGTGTTCCTTGCCTCAGTATTCACTAATTTCAAGACCTTTTTTTTCATTAAATAGTAACAAGAACATGCATGTCTTGATGATCAAATTGTGCATGCTAGATAAAGAAAATTAAATTTACCCTTGTAATTGCTGTTGAGGATGGGTGGAAAGGGGCACTCGAGGTTTGTTCCACCCTGTGTAATCTTGATTAGATCTCATTTTTTTAACTGAAAGAGGGGCAGGCTGAGAAAGAAATCCCAGGCTTCTTTTGGCTGAAGGGGTCTGGCTGGATACACTAGACCTAAAACATAAAAGGATAAGAAGTGTAAGATTTCTAATGCTATTCCTCAAATAGCTATAGTCCATGACACTGGAATTGCAGCCCTATAGAAGAGAAGGGCTAGTAAAGCCACCCAAGATAACTGGCATGTATCATAATGCGAGAGAAGTGTGAGAGGAAGAGCTTCTTTCCAGAGCACTGAAACACTTTGTCTGGTTAGATTTTTTTACATCCCCAGGTGTGCATGCAGTGTAACCAAGTTTTTTGTCTTTAAGATACGTAACAATTCCTCACACCGTATGATGAGAGGAAGACCAATTGTGTAGTATGAGATCACCACTCCTAAGATACGCTTAAAATTCACGTCTGCACCAGAGTCTTCATTTTCAGCCTCTTGTTCTGGTAACCCAATCACTCTGGACCTCAGTCCCTCATGTGGAAAGCATGAACAAAGTTTCTTTTCTTCCTTGATCTTGTATCTCATCTATCCAGGGCAGAGACCCACAATTTTGATTGCACAGAGTCTAACACAGAAGAACCTCAACCTCAGCAGGACTCAGTACTGCTAGAATACTGCAATTCAAATGTAGTTTCATAACATTTAACTACTAGGGAAAAACGAAGCAAGGATTCAGTATGAAGTTTCAGAGGCATTCAGTCTAAAGTTTCAGAGTTTACACAGAATTTGAACTACCTAGAGTTTAGATATCATCTGGATCAGTCATCTGTGGTGACTGTAACAGACCTGAGTGATTTTAGAAGGTCTATCTATTGCAAGCACTAACTGCAGTTTGAAGATGTAACTAGAGCAATTGTAGCAATACTGAATACCTAGGCTGCACTCCTGAGGTGTAGGGGAATAAAAATATATATACACTTTTTATGCATATAAGCTATATACCATGTGATAAACACCAGAAACTAGGAATTAGGAAAGATCCTAATTTCTGGGAAAGAGCTGTCATTTACAGTTCATGCTAGTGAATCAGTCCTACCTGTCCAGGGTGGAAGTGCCAGTGGAGTACTCTTTTGATGAGGACCGACTGCCATAGAAGGATGATGACTGCAGTGGTAAAATACCTGGAAAAAACAAAAGAGAGGCACCTCGTTTTGTTTCAGGTAACTCAGCTATTTATACAATATACAACTCGTTTAAAAGTATGTAGTTAAAAGGTTTAAAAATCCTCAAATATCATTTTCCAGAATTGGTTGGGAAAGTACTAACGCATGTACTTAGAAGTACTAATGTGAGTATTAATCATATATAAGTAACAACATGCTGGAGTTTTAACCGAGTTTAATACCGTAACCTCAATCAAAACCAAATCACAACACAAAACATTTAAAAGTCATTGAATGGTCATTAACTATCCGATGCACATAGCAGAAATCTCACTAATGATTTCCAATACTGTGCTCTCAAAAGCCATAGTGAAAACAGTTTCTCTTTCCGCTTCAAATTCCACAGTAAATTGCCATAAGCTTGGGGCAAAATACAATCGTTTCATTGTTCTGATATCATTGTGTCAGGTCCTGAGACTCTAATGCCTCAGATGGTGCCACATAAAAAAAGATGCTCTCAAGAGTCAAAAGAAGCCCTGCTGTAGTGAATCACAGTGTAATTTAGTTTGGATAATGAATAAACATTTGCTTCTATCCCAGCTTGAGGTGGCTTGAGTCATGCAGCTTTCAGAAATGATGATACATAAAGCAAGTTGGCAATGCTGTTACCTAAACTTGCAGGTACATACTCACAGATTCTAATTCTGACTCTACCGAGCAAACCAGAGTTTCATTCAGAGGTAAGCATTCACCTTACTGGCTCCTCCTGCAACCTTTTTGTGCCATCAGAGTTGCACTAAAAAAAACCCGCATTCAGCAACATTCCCCATAAAAACAAGATCTTGAATGCGTTCCCCGTCGTGGGGCAAGAGGTTCATTATTTATTAGTAAAACTGAAGAACTGTGCTGCTTACTAGCTCACATATATACTGTCAACATTCCTATACTGTCTCTAAAACCTTGTCACACACCAGAATCCAACAGGACTTTGGTACAAACAGAACAAAAGTCCTGGTCCCAAGAGCTTCCCCTCTAAGTTCTGGGGAAGAGATAAAGGGAAGTAAAAGCACACAGTACACACCTGCAGCACAAAAACCAGCCTACATTCAGGTGGGCTAAATTAACAGCAAAGGAGAGTTCTAAAATAAACAATCAAGCGAGAGGGAAATCCTCAGGAGTTTACAGGAATCCCCTCCCAAGGGGAAGGGCAGCTTGGAGCAAAGCTTGAAGCCGCTCGCTGAATTTTCAAACAAGTCAACACATGGGCCAGCATCAGCTCCCAGGTGTAAAGGTCAGGGTCACACTGGAGGAGGACAGGCTTTGAAAACGAAGGCAAGCTGTCCGCATCTCTTACACAGCTCTGTAAGAAGCAAGACGGTGGCACAGGGAAAGCAGGTTAGGAAAACCACTTCCGCAGCAACTTTCTGAAGAACATCAAAGCAGTAAAAATGTACTGGTCAAAGCCAATTTGGCTCTACTTGTACTTTTTACCTGGTGTCCTATTTTCCTCTGCCTGCTTCAGATTCAGCTGTTTCTCTCTGCTACTGTTCAAGTACTTCCATGCTGGATCACTCAAGGCTTTATTATTCCTACAGATAAACAAGAGTTAAAGACAGTGCAGTTATAGAAGATACAGGATATTCCTGCTCGACATTTACCACTTGTTTTAAAGCATTTTTTTTCCTATCACCTTTAATACTTGACTAAGGAACAGTTAAACTTCACTCGCAGGTAAGTTTAACCAACTCATTTAAACAAGCCTTCTCACTCACAATTACACACGATTTCAAACACAGGGAGCTTATTCTCCAAATGGCAATTTCCCTTTACGAATTTTGTTTTGAAAAGGGTCAAAGCAAGTTCAATGAAGAAGGCACCTATTGCTGTACACGTATAGCCCATATGACAATCCTGACTAAGCTGACAAAAGAAAGATGACACAAAATTTGCACGTGCCAGTTCCTGCAAATCAACTGCTGGAGCACGTTGTATTTCCCTCATTAATCCTGAGCGCAAATCCAATTTCAAGCTCCCGGTGTGTTCAGAAGTTGACTAGTGGCTGGCCCGTACCATGTTGTTGAGACAGGAAACACCCAAGAATTCTCTTTGGAAAACAAGCTTTCACAAAGGAACAAAGAGTTTAAAATCAGGAACTAGAAATAATGGTTACTTACGTTGAAGAATCATTCTCTTTGGGATAATCTTCACTCATTTCTGAACCCGGAGGTTGTGTTCTTTTCCTCTTTTCACTGGAGACAGAAAATTTTTAAAGTCATTCTTTCAGTAAGGCTAGTAAATGATCCTCTTCCAACAGAACAGAACTCATCAACACTCTCTGGGCATTTTGCATCCATCTTCCACCACCTCCACTTCTATAACATAGCATACAGAGAAGAATTTGGCCTGCCCAACTCTTACACTGCTCATAAAGCTCTAGTGTCAGTACCAGCCAGAGGCTACAAAAGCACATATTAACAGCCTGTTAAAAGTAACAGCAAAACCACAGGAAGAAACATATTCCCTGCTTTCTTCTAGGTGTTCTGAGTTCACCTGTGGCTCTACAAAGAGCTAAATTCTAACAACATCATAATAAGAGGATAACACTCTTACCGGTTCTCCAATAGGCCCGTTCTATGAGGGACTGATGATGCAGGAGATGCTGAAATGTTCACCCTGTTGCTGGGTGTCCCAGTTCCAGCGGAATTCTTAACAGATGCTCTCGCGGGGGTACCCAGCACCTTGCGAAATGGATTTTCCTCCTTACTTTCCATGGTCACTCTTTTGGGAGGAGTCTGCAAAGCCCAAGTGGAAGGGGCCAAGTAGCCAATCAGAACAGTGAAACACGCTTTAGTGTGTTTAGTCTAATTTTCACTCTAATCCAGCATTTACACTACTACTTTACTTGCTACAGTGTGGCACCCAAAAGCAGAAAAAAGCTACTTGTAATAGATTAAAAGAGTTTAACACTAGTTAGACACAGGTAAAATTTTGACTGCATTTATGCAAGTCATAGACATGAAACTCTACTGGAGTAACCAGCTTCCCTTCTCATTTTCCAACGCTAAGTCAGCTGAACTTAGTTTTTAAAATCTCCTTCACGTGCTTTGACATTAAAAAACCTAAGGCACGATTCTGAACTATCCCCAGATCAATCCTGGGTGGTACTGAAGGAGAGAAAAAAAAAAAGACGTACCAAAACCCACACAACTAGAACAGCGCCCTGGGCCAAGCAAACGCCCCATGCAAGGCAATGGAAAGAGCTAATAGCTGGTTGACTAAGGAATGTTGGTCAATTTTAGACTTGAAAACTAAACATGTCTCATCTTACCCACTTTATACACAGCCTTAGAGTTTTCACTGTCAGTCTGCCTTTAAGCAACAGGTAAAATTTGTTTTGGGACAACATCAAAAATATTTTCCCTCAGGGCAGCAGTACAAGTATATTCACAGAGATAAAGTAAATTAAAGATGGCAGATGCACCTTGAAATCTGTGTTATGCAAAGACGAAAGAAAGGAATATTTTTAAGGAAAAGCACTTTTGGGGAAGTCTGCAAAATTTACACACAAATCTGAGCAGAATGCTGCAAATTCAGTAACTTCATTCTGATACAAAGGGCGTCAGGAACTTTTCAATATATATGTTTGCCTTAAGTCTGCTAAACTCATAAAGACCTCTGCCGACTGTAATGTGTTCAGCTGCTCCGTAAGGTGTTCAGAGCATAAACAAAGAGATATTCAGAAGTGTGTGAGAAGCAAGTCTTAATCATGTACTTTCTCTCCACTTCTGCTTCTTCTCTGCCTGACTGACAGCTTAGCACGAATTCTGTCTTCCAGAGCCAGACACTGACCTTCCTTCACACAGAATCTATGGCTTCACGAGCAAAACACACCATTGCCAACCATCCCGTACACACCTATTCCAAGCCCTCCAGATTAAAGAGACTTTCGATGCCAAATAAGTATTTACAGTGCTATTAAAAAATACAGTAAGAGATTGAGAGGAGGGAATGAACTAAATAAACGAGAGGAAAAAACTGAACCATTAAACCAACCTGGTTGTCTATATAAGAGAACTGCCGATTAGCTTCCTTCTGTGTGGTCCTGCTGCCCAGCACACCTCCAAAGCTTCCAGATCCCTGAGAGGGTTTCCCAGCTGACAGGAAAAGTACACAACATTTGATCTGATTGTGATTTAACTGAATGGTGTTCTGATTTGTAAGACATTATTTAGCTGGAGTTGATTTTGGACACACTGTATTTCTTGCCAACAGACAGTATGATACCCTGAGTGCACAGACATAAGCACATGTTTATGGATATCCCTTATATTGGTCATTTACGCGGTTGGCAGTAAAGTTCATTTGCTTGAAAAAAACAAAATAAAATAAGAAGTAAAATAAAAAGGAAAGAGACTATGCACGTGCGATAAACAGACGAGTTTTTCAAACACCAACATACTCACAACATAAACAATTCCTACATGAGTAATCTCTGCTCACTGTTCAGCACGACGTACATGATGAGAAAAGTATGTAACAAAAATTGGGGTTCAGGGCCAGGAAGAAGCATTTATGCAAATGCAGAGAAAGTCAGGACAAAAGGAGGACAAAATGGCGAAAGACGAAAAAACCCCACGCAGCACCCACCCCTCCCCAAACTGTTGTTAATGTGTTTTACTTCAATTGCACTTACCAGTGTGAACCCTGTCTTGATGGACCGCATCCAAATACATCCGCATTTCATTGGCATCCTTAAACGGCACCTTATCAATGGTCAGGAAGCTGGTATCCTTCAGTGTGAGCATCAGGCAGCACAGTTTTCTACCGTTTGGTCGTAAGGTCACAGCTTTAATGTTATGGCTTAGCTGAAAACAACAAAGTGACTATAAATATAAATCCAGTTTTAAAAGGCTTTATACTTATAAGCAATCGATGATCATGGAAGCTGACAGAACTGGAAGGTCAGTATCGCTATAGCCCAACACCCCTGCAACCCTGGCCAAGCTTTCTGAAACTCGCTCTGCTACCGAGTGTGACATTTTTGAACATAAAGGAGTAAGAGCTTCATACAGTCCCATTCAACCGTCTGAAACTTCCACATCAAATTTGAAATATAACACTTCCCATATCTTAAATTAAGTACAAACTTCTACTGCCTCTATAGTTTGCTCTCTCAGGGATGACAGGTTTGATACAGCTTAAAAAAAATTTGCTGAGGGAGTAAGTCACTAAGAAACACATTTAGATTATATGCAACATTACAACAGTTAAGTGGTGTCAAAGCTTTTGGGGTTATTGTCAAGCACAAGAATAATTTTAACAAGAATTTGTGCTCCCTAATAATTCATTTATAATTTATTTATTATACCATTTTACTTTATTGTATCACTATTTAACATGAAGTAACAATTAAGTCACCTATAAGAACTGACTGCTCAGTAAAGGTTCCACCATCCACACAGGCTGAGGGTCACTCCTAAAGCAGAGCAAGCAAAAGAACACCTCACATCTGCAGACCGCACGGCAGCCTGGCAGGACATACCTAACCCTACTCCACTTTCAATTCCCTCGTGCTTTCTTGCTAATTCCTTCATTTTGCTGCCTCTTTTTTAGCCTTGCCTAAGACCAGGCACTAGCTAACAATGAGCTCCATGGCAGGATACCGCTACACTCACGGATTTGTAAAAGATGGGAAACTACTGCCTAAGTCCCTGGGCACGACACAAGACAGAGTGAATCACTGCCCATCAGATCACAGTCTTCTCCTAATTTGGCCTGACCGCCATACTATCACGTGAGCCATCCAAATAACGATGATGAATTCATAGATGTGAAAACTAATTATGCTCTAACATGAAAGTTTCACTACGCATTGCTCCAGAATCTGTCTTGTTTCCTTCAAATTATACATAAATAATTTCAAAGTAATTTTTTCCCCCAATTTTTATTTAAATTTGTTCAGGTATACAGAAGACTGAGATAGTGAAAGGCACTCCATGTCCATCAGTGAGATTTCTTTCTTCCCATGCAGATCTCCAGCTTCTTGGAAAGCCAATCTAGACACAACAGCAGTTTGTAAGAGAGGCTGGTAAACCACCTCGATCAGAAACTAAGGGTTTATTTTGCTGGGAAAGTTAGACTTCTGAAATACTTTGTGCTCAAACCTTATATTTTGAGCTTTTTTGAGGGGGTAGATGGTTGGTGTTTTGTTTTTTTTAAATATTAGCTACAAGTGTCTTCAAAGACTTAAGAAGTGACAAGGGGACTTCAAATTTTTCATGCTCTCTTAAAACATCAAGCCCAGTGCAAAAGGATTACAGTTACTTCACCATCTCACTGCAAAACAACCTATTTCAACTCAAAGTGCTGTCATGAGAGGGCTCCATCCATACTCTCCAGGCACCTGTTACAACCCAGTCAACCTCACAAAGTCAGGGGAGGTGGGGGCAAATGAAATATTTTTCTTAATTCATATCTAGCATCTAGGACAACTTAGTCAAAGCTCTGAAACACCAGTAAAATATATTGTCTGACGGAAGAAATTTCAAGACACATCAGTCACCGTAGAAAGAAACATAACCCTGGGTCCACCCAAATGTTCCATCACAGATAAGAAAAGGTGATTTCTCCACAGTTCTCCCAGAGCAACTTATCAAACAAAGGGAACACGACTTCAAAAGCAAAATTATCAGGAATTGCCAGGCCTAAAGCGTCATGTTAGAGCACTGTGACAAGCTGGGGCCAGCTCACAGCAGCTACACTCAAGGGCAAGGGGCAGGCAGCTCTCCCTGCCTGCTGCTCACATCCACCAATGCTCTGGGGCTTGTGACTGTGTCGCTTCAAGATGAACAAGACCAGAAAGCAGATCCCACTGAAAAATAACCACCACCCAAACAAAAACAACTGGTCTGAAGATGCGGCATTTCCTTCTCCTTTGCTGCGGTCCTAGCTGCGTGGTGATGAATCATCCCCTCCACCAGATCTCACGTTCAGTCCTTTCCCTGGGTTAATTCATGTGAAAACCCTCCACTGAGCTCCAGTGAGACCTGATGAGTGCCAGTGCCAGCAGTTGTGGGAGGCTGGGAGCAAAACCTGCCCCTTTAGGCCATGATTAGCTGTTCTATAAGCTCATCCTCCCAGTGGAACCACCTTTCGAGTCACTGTCACACCGCATTAGTTGTCCAGGAAGAAAGGAACAAGTGAGCACAAGCACCCGGGGAAGGTAGGAGGGGAAGCAGCAACCACTCTTCTCAGAAGCAACATGGTCCAGCGCTGGGTAAAATCAAAGGTGCAGCGGAAGCATCGCATGCGAGAAGGCAAATGACTCAAGTCTGCGGTCACAGAGGAACTATTCACAGCTAGTGATTTTCTCACGCCTTCATTCCAAGACAACGCAGGCTGTCAGAGCCAGTGCTGAGACTTTTCAGTACACTAAGGCAGCAAAACCTGATCTTTCACAAATAACGTGAACCTTCTTTTCCTCCAAGTCTGCACTCAGAAATAAAAGGCTCAGAGAAAGGTCTGGTGAACACCACCAATGAAAAACAGCCGTGGCACGAAAAAGCAGAGGCCAACATTGAGATCAGTTTAGGCTACAAAGCTGAAACTACGAAGTTGCTAAATAAAACAGTATTTTTTTTCTTCCAACTGATTTTATATCCTCTACACTTTTTTATAACAGGTAAAAATTTCTTACAGAAAAATATTCCTTTCATTCTTTCGATTTGGGGCATTCTGCCCAAAAAACTGGGAAGGCTGAGCTGAAAACCACCACAGAATGAAAAAAAGGCAATTTAGGCTGAATACTGCGAACAGTGACCTGCCTCAGCCTCCCAGTGAGGAAATCCCATTGTCCGGCATACTAAAAACCTAAAACTGCAACAGCTGCTATTCAGCAGAGTCTTGTATAAACAAGCAAAAGGCTACAAGCGTGTTAACACCGTTACTCTTCAGCTGGGAAAACTGCTGGTACAAAGTGTTCTGGGCTTCAGATCCTGCAAATGTACCACTCACAGAAAGGTTACACACTGCCAAAACCTGAACGCAGCAGCCACGATGCTACACGCTCTGGTAACTTTTCTCTGCTTTTTTAGTTCTATCCTTTCAGTGACATCTCAATGTCGACCTTGGCAGATCCTTTAACAATAGTCGTGAATAATTTACAGGAGAGTTATACAAAGGGATTAGTGTTCAGGAAACGCGGAACAAGAAACAGTGACAGAGGGAAGCTTGTGTGACACTTAATTGCCTTGAAGAGGACAGCTGTTCACAAAAGAGCATAACCCATGCACTACTCAAGCAAAAGCCTTAATATTTGGTGTACCTGAAACGTCTTTGGACCTCCTCCAACATTGTAGTGAACCACTAGACTCACTTTGTTGTCCTTCTCCACAATTTCAAAGCTCCCTTCTTTCCATTTTGTAATCCCGGTCTGCATGCTGCGCATCCGGACGGGTCCGTGCACCTTTAGCGGAGCCATGCTTTCTCTCGGAAGAGAGCTAACACGAGGGAGCGTTCTTCACCTTAAAAACCTGATAAAAAGGAGAAATTATAACTGGAAATGTATTACTTGGCTAGCCAAGTAATCTCTACAGAAAGATACAGGCGTGGCTTAAAGTTTCTGCAGAAGTTCGACCAAACTGTTTTGCTGGTATTTTTAAACGCAGCGATGGAGAGTTAGACACAAGAGGGCTGATTCCTCGCCGCTGAAAGGCGACCAGACCCAGTCCAGATATGGAACTTCTTACACATCCTTAGAGCAACACCAACAGATTTAGGGGAGAGAAGAAAAGTGCCCGAGGAAAGTCGGCGAGAGATGGAAACCAAAGTTTCGAGGAAGTCTCAAAGGGAAAACGGCTCCTTCCTGACGGACGCGAAACGCGGTCGCCCGGAGGGGCCCGGCCAGGGAGCCCCGGGACTGCCGGCTTCCCGCCAGCACTGTGCCCGGGAAAGCCCTACGGGACGACAGACAGCCCCTACACCTCCGCGGGGTCCCGGTCAGCACGGCACGGGCGCGTTTTAAATACAAATTAGAAGAAATGAATGAAGCGGCCCCT
>NW_010419826.1:1376-3677 GCF_000710305.1 Buceros rhinoceros silvestris | reverse complement strand
GGGTCGGCACAGATTTTTGTTCAAACTTTTTTGTATTTTCTTCACAGTGAGTGGCGGAGGCAGGAGATGAGAAGAGACAGGGAAAGGGCAGGTGCCGGGCGGGGACAGATGGAGGGACGGGAAACGGAGCGACGCACGTTTGCCTTTAGATTAATAAGCACAACTCCTGTCAGCATCGGGGACAGGGCAATGCAGCGAGAACGGCGTGTGCGCGGCGCGGGGTAAGTAACAACCGCAGACAGAATGCTCTTATGAAAACCTAACACACCCGAGAGGTGTCCGCCCGTGCTCCCGACTGCCAGCAGAGCTGCTCCCTCCGGCTGCTTCGTTACCGTGTGTATTATCTGTGTGCTGCCCAAAGAGATTTCCCATGGCTGCAGAGGTGGGGGCGGCAGCGAGAACGGCGTGTGCGCGGCGCGGGGTAAGTAACAACCGCAGACAGAATGCTCTTATGAAAACCTAACACACCCGAGAGGTGTCCGCCCGTGCTCCCGACTGCCAGCAGAGCTGCTCCCTCCGGCTGCTTCGTTACCGTGTGTATTATCTGTGTGCTGCCCAAAGAGATTTCCCATGGCTGCAGAGGTGGGGACGGGAGTGTGACAGCCAGCTCGAGTGACACCAGGGCACGGGGACTGCCAGCGCAGAGCCTGCGCTTAATGTGACGAGCCTGCCCGCTAATTCAGCCTGACACAGTCAATGATGCATCGTTTGCCGCTGAAGGACTCGGCGCAGCCATCTGGGGATGGGCTCGGGATGACGGGAACGCGGCTGTCACTCAGACATGACGGCTGTGAGAAGGGAAGGGGTTCAGTGGTCACACCAGACCTCGCCGGGCACACAAATAAGCAGAGCAAAGCCTTTGGCAGAGGATTCCACCCGGAGATGACGCTGTGCCAGTCCCCATCCCAGCAGCGCCAGGGCAATCGAGGCCAGAGCCGGAGCGGCGTGGCCATCTGCAGCATCCAGAGCCCGGCACAATTCCCCACCCGATCCTCACGTGGCAGCTCCTCACAACCACCGAGCTAAGGCAGCTCCTCAGCCAAGAAAATTCTCCACACGTCCCTGCAGAGCCAGATCCTGCGGGGTTTGTCATGTCTGGAACTTGGTTCATCACCAGGCAAAGCCACCAGGGAGGAACAAACCTGGTCACCCGTCAGCGTTTGGTTAAGGCAGGATTTTCTATCTATCATCTGCTACGGTGGCAAGAATCTGCCCTGGAATGTGGAAACCAGCAAGTGTCCACGTCCCCCTTCTCACCACGTGCTGCAAGCTTCTGCTTAAGGGTATCGACAGCAGATTTAAACCTGAGAGCACTGACGTTCTGAGGCAGGAGCAGCCAGCAACACGCTGGGAGCACACACCGGCTGGGCGGTCTCGTCCCACCACAGCAGAGATCTTGCTGCCTCAGGATGGCCGAGGGGAGAGCAGCCCAGCGCGGGCTGGGCCCAGCCTGGGGTTCATCTCCTCTCCGCTGAGGTTTGCCCTGACACCAGCTGGAAACAGCCACCCGAGGGAGTTCCGATGGCTCAACCCCGGTGCTGGCACTGACACGTGAATGACGGGCAGAGAAGACCCTTCTGCTTCCCTCTCCCACTCGTCCCTCTCGACACCACAGGACCCCTCGTTACCCCGTGCTCCGGGGGCCGTTCCAGCGCTGACAGACCCCACATCACACCTCTGATGAAAGTGAAGGACAAGGAAGGGTGCTTGCGGGAGGACCCCGCAGCCAGCTCTGGGTGCCGCGGCCATGGCCGGGCACGCAGGGAGCAGCTCAGGGCAGCAGCACCCAGTAAATGGAGCAGTGTGACTTAGTCGTCTTTTTTTTGAAGCACTCAGAGTCCAAGCCAGTGTCTGCCAAAACCACCCTGCTCCCAGCAGCATTGCCATGGCAATCCTCGACAGCACAGAGACCTCCTCAGCGCATCCCCTCCTCCATCACAGGGCCTGCGGGGCAGGCGCTGGTGTTACACACCCCCGTTATTAAAGGGTAATTCAGTGGAACAAACCGCATCAAGTACATAGAAAGGCTGTCAAATAAAATAAACCACTAATAAATTAAATTACTTTCTGCTTTCATGAAGGGAGGGGAACACCAGTCATTTTTAATTTAAAACAAAATACGTCTTAATTTTTCCTTCTGTCTTTAGCAGGCGCCCCCGCCAGAGCGCTGGTCCCACTCGCTCACAGTGCACATGGCACGCGATTCCTCTCTCCTCCTCTGGTGAAGGCTTCCCCTTTCCCAGTTAATGAGGCACTAATCCTCCCAGGCTGTAAAATTCATTTTCTCGGTGGCTGGGGGTG
>NW_010419826.1:950-1199 GCF_000710305.1 Buceros rhinoceros silvestris | reverse complement strand
CCCCCCCCAGCCACTGAGCCAAGGACCACGGCACCGGTGCCACCATCCCAGTCATCGCTGCCCCCTGCTCCCATCAGGTTCCCCCGTCACTGTCATGTCAACGGTCGCCGCACACTCCCTGCTGCCGGGTGATGAAGCTTCGCGTGGCAGAGCTTCTCCTCATCGTTCACGGTGCTGCGATGGCCGTGGCCCGAAGAGACTCCGTGTTCCTCAGGACCCCCGTGTCCAGGCGCTGCGGTGCTGCAGGCC
>NW_010419826.1:530-755 GCF_000710305.1 Buceros rhinoceros silvestris | reverse complement strand
GCGTCTCCGAAACACAGGTCGATGGACAGGGCAGAGAGATGGAGGCCTCGGCTCCCGGCACGGCGTGGCCACAGAACCTCTCGCAAGCACAATCCAGCATGTGCCAGGTTTGAGCTGCCCGTTACCGGTGCCAGGCTGGTGACACGAAACCCCTCGACGTGCTGGAGGCTGCAGCTGCTGGAGGGTGGGAATACGGCAGGGCAGGTTCCAGAAGGGGAAGCCCAG
>NW_010419826.1:0-392 GCF_000710305.1 Buceros rhinoceros silvestris | reverse complement strand
GCCCAGACCAGAGGAGAAAGCCAGCGACTCTGCCTCTGCCCCAGAGAGCTGCTGCGGCTCCCGGCATAGCCCCGGTGCGGGTCCTCCTGCTCCTGCCCCACGCAGTGCTCCTGGCCACGGGCAGACGGGAGCGGGGGCAACCGCAGGCTTGTTAGCGCTGGCACCACGCTCCCGGGGCTGTGCAACGGGGAAGGAGGTTTTCCGCTGAGTTACCTCCGAGGAAACGCTCTTGGCACTGCGGAGCCACACTGGACCTACACCGAGATCCCAATCTGACCCAGAGCAGCAGCCATTAACTGAAGATCAATAATAACCCATCTCGGTGTCGACTCCGCCCCCACTTGGTCAGGAGTGACCAAGGCTCAGCACTGGCTGCCGGCAAAGCTCTGCAG
>NW_010419825.1:2871-4427 GCF_000710305.1 Buceros rhinoceros silvestris | reverse complement strand
CGGAGCTGCCAGGCCTGGTGGCGGTAGGAGCGGAGAAGGCAGCCGGGTCGCTGCGCTTGCAAACCTCTTCCCTCCACTAACGGAGCCCTTTATCCCCCGAGATCTGACCGGCCGGGTGGAGGCAGCGTTTAAAACACCACCAGGAGCTCCCCGCTCCTGCGTGGGGGATGTCGGGTGTCGTCCCAGTACTCACAGCCCTGTCACAGGCTGTGGCACCGCTCCGGGAAGGGTAAGGTCAGCTCAGTCCTGAGGCTGTTTAATTCCAGCCTGTGGGTTGTGTTAAAACCTCGCTCGCTGCAGCCTGACGGGCGCTGCTCAGTCACCAGGCGGTGTTTAAAGCCAGACCGTGGTTACTGCAGCGGAGGGGAGCTCTGCCATCAGTTCACCTCTCTAATACGAGCAGAGCTCCGGGTAAATGTCACTGCTTTTTCATCAATTCAGGCAAACCAGGAATTCAAACAGAGGGTTCTCTCCAGGGGGCCCGTTCAGAGGGAGGCATAGCTGGATGTCATTAAACATTCACTGTCATTTCGTCCGCACCCGGGTCGCTGGGAAGCCCAGCAGGCTCAAAATGAAAACCTTCCCCAGAGGAGCCTAACCCCCAGCCTAACCTCGTCTAAAAGGGATTAACTCCGGATTTGAGCTCCTTGGAGGAGTGACGTCTGTGCTCTGAATGCCATTTAATGGTTTTGGGGTCCTCCTCCTGAAAGAGCCGTGCTTTCAGGCCACTTCTCTCCTTCAGGAGCCACCGCCTTTCCCCCTGTGGATACTACCATGCTTTCAGGGCACTGGCACAAACTCCTCCAAGACCAGCATCTCCTCAGAACAGGAGCCGACACCTCTCGATGACTCTGTCATTCAGCCAGCACCTCTCCAGCTCTCAAAGGCTGGCAAATCCCTCTGAACTCCAGTTCCCACCACTTCAGCCCGGTGGTTCCACCCTGTACTCCCTGGCACAACTCAAAGCGTGGTGGTGGGTAAAACGATGGCAGCAGCGGAAGCTGGTGAGATCGGTGTCCCTGGTTGTTCTCTACCCATGGCAATGTGAGCAGGGGTTTCCTTCAGCTGAGGGAACAGAACTGGAACGGCAGCCAAGCCCGGGCACCTCATCCAGGTGTTTGCGAGGGACCTGCTCCAACAGGAGCCGGCAGTGTTCCTGTCCTCTCACGAATCCAAGCACAAAGCTCAGCACCGGCACCAGTTGAACATGGGGTAGGTGAACTGGGTTGAGTTGTTCAAATCAGAACCATTGTCTACCAAGCTGTGGCAGAAAATAGTTGGTTTATTAAAAACAAGTTTTCATTACCAAAAGTTTCAGCTTTACAAAACATGTTCTGAGATCTTCAGGACAGTCTACAGGCAGCAGCTTTCTCCTCCTTCCAAGTTCACACTGTTTAAGGGAAGCTCCTTAGTCACTCCGGTACAAGGGAAAGCAGAACTTTTAAAATAACTCGTTGCTGTTCCAGGGGCTCAGCCAGTTCCAGAGCACTCCCGCTCCCCAGCTCGCCACCCGCAGTCTGCAGCAGCCAGCTGGGGCTCTGCTCTCCCGGGGGCTC
>NW_010419825.1:533-2711 GCF_000710305.1 Buceros rhinoceros silvestris | reverse complement strand
CCCAGGGGCAGGGCACCTGCCAGTGAACCAGCTGGAGTCAATCGTGGGTGAAGCTCGTCCCAGTCACACCAGCTTCTCACTCGCCAGCTCTGTGCGAGGTACAGCATCAGCCGGAGCTGAGCCTTCCTGGCTTTCACTCCTGTCGGAGCAGAACGCTCCCTATCTGAACCATCTCACGCTGCCTGTGTCAGCACAAGAACAAGATGTTGCACGTTGAACTGCCAGGGACTGACTGGGACGTGCGCCTGGCACCCTGGCCGGGCGGGCTCAGGGGGACCCAGCGAATCTCGCCGCCACAGCAGCTCTCCCCAGCCCACGCTGGGCTGTGGCGGTGCAGGCTGGACAGATGTCCATGCTCTGGCCCTTCCCCTGGCCACGGTGCCAGAACTATTCCCTCTTTCCAGACACACCTACTGCAGCCTTTTTCGCCCGACTTCTCCCTTTGCTCTCCACATTAACACAAGCCGCTGCTGCCAAGGCCCTTGGCGCGTGGCTCCCAGTACAACAGTGGGAGGGATACACCCTCGCTAGCTGGATGTTCCCTCATTTGTTGTGCAGCACCCTCTCGCCATCACTCTGCCCCAGTTCTTGGCTTCTCTTGCCTCATTTCCCACTCGTCTGGCCAGACTTTCTCCCAGCCCTCCTGGAAGCGATCCGAGCCGATAGAACCTGGTCTGCTGTGGCCTGTGTCTGCTGTGCACAGAGCCCCCCGAGGGGGGTTAGATAAGGGCACTGCTCTGCTGACACACCCAGACCAACTGCAGGTGTGCCGCTCGTGCTGCAGGTTTGTTCCACTGTCCCCCCAGCTCCATGTGATTTCCTTCTCTGACACTATTCTGCTCAAACTACAGGTTTCTGTGGCGCAATGGCTGGTGCCAATGGTCCATCTCCTGGTCCACTGACACAGGGCTGACTGCAGGTCTGGCTGCACGGGTGGCCTCGGGGACTGTCACAGCACCGCTGAGCGTGGCGGGGCTGCTCGCGCTAACACACACTTAGTGCCGACTCAGTAACCACAGCTCAAATCTGAGCTACACAAGCAGCTTCTGTAGCTCAGAAACCAGCACGCTCTGTGATCTGCTCCAGTGCTTCATCTCTGTGACAACCTTCGCTTCCAGCTGCACCACAAAGGGGATGTTTGTTCCAGCAATATCTGGGTGACCAGGACTGAGTTAATGGCACATAAAATTCGCTGGCTGGTCCCCTAACAGGCCTGGGATCAGATTAATCTCCGGCAAGTCCCCCGGAAAGAGAAGCAGTGTTGGCCTGCACATGTAGCAGTCGAGACAAAGCGGAGTCGAGCAGTATGAGGAGGTGGGAGAGGGACCCGCTTCACCAGGGCAGAGGGGGTGCAGGGTTACCGTGCCAGGCTGCATTTCCACTCGATGAGCAGAGCAGCCTTATAGGACCCCTTCTAAGACAGAAAAGCAGCTCAGTCTGAACAGATTACACTTCTCCAGGCATTTGACAAACCAGTTTGTTACAGGACATCAACCCCAAACCCCAACAGGACTGAAAGGGAAACGTGCTCCTCAATTTTTGCTTCTGTCTTCTTCTGGCCAGGTCATTAAATTACCCAGCTGCTTCCTGCATCACTTGCTGCCTCATCATCCGGGTGAATTAATCTCTGTGCCAAGCGCATGCATGGAGGAGGGTGTAATTTTATCTCCCTTTGCTCTTGAACCCACGAAGAGTCACAATCTTCACTGCAAGGTTACAGCGAGGCCTTGCTCTCCTAGGGCGTCGGACAGCCTGTCTCTTGGCCAGGCTCACGGCATGGCACAGGGACACGATTCCCTCTCCGGCGCCTTTCCCGGCTGGGTCTCAGCCATGGTGCTGGGATGAGGAGGAGATGCAGCCACAGGTATGAACAAGTAAGCAGTGGGATGTTCTTAATGCAGAGCCCAAGCAATCCAGTGTCCAAGTTTTTGTGGTACTCACACAAACCCAGAATCTCAGACTGGTGGGGCTGGCAGGGACCTCTGGGCATCACCCAGTGCAACCCCCTGCTGGAGCAGGTCCCCAGAGCAGGGTGCCCAGGAGGGCGTCCAGGCGGGTTGGGGATCCCCCCAGAGCAGGAGACTCCAGCCCCTCTCTGGCCACACTCCTCTTCCCGTACCCCAGGAGACCATCCTTGGCCACAAGGGCCCGTTGCTGGCTCCGCGGGGCACTTGTGGC
>NW_010419825.1:0-349 GCF_000710305.1 Buceros rhinoceros silvestris | reverse complement strand
TGGGGGCAGCACCCTGCCCTTGCCCTGGCTGATCTGCAGATGGTCCCTCCCCACCCAGCTCTCCAGCCTGTCCAGGTCTCGCTGAAGGGCAGCGCAGCCTCATGGTGCGCCACTCCTTTCACTCCCGTTTGTTCTGGGCTCCAAGAAAGGGAGCAGGGCGGAAGCATGTTGAGACGGGAAGCTGCAGGCTAGCGCCGGGAAAAACAAAGCGTGTGCCAGCCTCTGGGGAGCGGAATTTGACAAAAGCTCAGCAGCCAACTTGGCTGCTCTCCCTCGTTCCTGGAGGCTGTTTCAGAGCAGCGCCTGCCAGGCCCGGGAACGACGCAGCCCCGCAGCGGGGAGCCCAGCC
>NW_010419824.1:6503-30143 GCF_000710305.1 Buceros rhinoceros silvestris | reverse complement strand
AGGCTGCTGGAAAAACTACTCTCTCACAACTGCTCTGTGGGGCATGCTCACAAAATAGGTCCTCTCCTTACCTGGCCACAGTCACTTCAGACTCATACCTTCTACAAGGCTTTGGGTTTTCTTCTGCTTCCCTCAGCACCATTTCACTGGTCTCAGGATGAGGTTGGGATGGAGTCAGGTGGTCTCTTCTGGAACAGGTCGCTCTTGCTGTTTGTACCCTGTGCTGTACAGACGGGGGGTGTAGTGCCTACTGCTGCTATCAGTGCCCAAACAGCAAGCAGAGGATGCCTTCAGAGGAGCAAGAGTTGCTCTGTGCAAAGCTACTGGCTGACCACACTGAAGAGTGCTGGGCTGCTCTGCTCTTTACTGGCAACTCATGTTAGTAGGTTATCGCTAGAGAATAAAATGTATCTCCTTCAGATGGCCTTAGACATCATGCACTGTAGAAGCATAATGTCTCAGGTGTTGCAAGAAAGGATGTTGAGACATTCACAAGATGCATTGGCAAGGTCCATAGCTGATGGGATACATCATTTCCCCTTGTGAAAGTTACTTTTGGGGGAAAATAGAAACAAGATAGAAGGGAAAGGGAGAGGGGGAAAGAGGGAAAGGGAAAGAAAAGGAAGGGTAAAGAGTAAACTCTCCCCAATGTCCAGCCAGCAAAAGACATCCCATTTACTCCATGTACCTGATGGACATGGGCAGGAGGAGATTTCCAGTTTGATGACACAGTGGGTTCTTGAGCAGATGTGGTCCTAGTCTAATGCTGTTTTGTCTGATGCATTTGTTATGGAAGACTATTGGTTGAGGAAATAGTGTGCTGTGAACAGCATCCTCTGCATTCACATCCATGATGTAGAGGGCTCCCATTCCTGACAAGGGTGACAAAGAGGGGTGCTTGAACTTGGATGGCCAGGATCTCTGCTCTGGTTTGCCAAGGGACGTGGTGACATTTCCTCTTTCACAGAGCTGGAACAGTTTAGCATCAAATTCCTGGTGAATAGGTGGGTCTGGCTGGACACTGGCATGTAAGCCGTGTTTAGCTGCGTTATTTTTCCCTGCTCTGGGCAATAGGCTTGTGGAAGCCTCATTTCTATTTCCCTCGGTCTAAAACCTTGTACTGAGAGACTCCACCACTCTTGCTCAACTCAATCCTCTTAGGTTGCAGTAAGAATAGCCTTATTGATTGCCTCCATGATCTTGTGATCAAATGCAGTTGTCTCATCTAGTAAAAAAAGTGGCAAAAACCAGCTCTTACTGCTGAGGTTTTTTTAACAGGATGACGCTGAGTTCAGAGTGATTTGAAGACTAGTGTGAGAGCAAGAGGGTTGCATGAGGAGAAATTCTGCTGGAGGCCTGTGCAGGAAGACACGCCAAAGGGGCACACTTTCTGTGTTACCTGGCCCACGCCATGCTCAGACATTGCTTAGGAACTGCTTGATTAAGTGCTACCTGGCACAAGCCAAGAGCATGATGGACACAATTCAACAGTAGAGCAAGTGCACTCTGCATCCTAGGCACGAGCCCACATCTCATTTAGGTTCCTTGGGTAGAGGTATACCCGGAGAAGCTACGTTTATTTTCCTACAGATGTTGCTCTCCCTCCCACTGATCTCAGATTCATCCAGACACTCTAAGTAAACACACAAATATTTTTATAGACCTTAATCCAGTCATATGGCCTATCATTGTTTGGGAAGTCTGTGACAGAGGAAGAAACTTAGCCTGCATCATTCTGGCTGTTCACGTGGGTAAAGCCAGGTAACAGAAACAGGCAAGGTGAGACCTGTGCTCATTGTTCAGTCTCCTCAGGGCAGGGGTCTGTCTTTTCTTCATTTGTCTGCAATGCACATAGCTGTGGCCTTGTGTAAATAATGCATAACATGCACAGTCATATTTTCTACAGGTCCCTGCCCCCACAGATGGCTTCAATGGGAAAATGTCATTGCTGATCATTAAAAGATAACAAACTCTTTGATTACCAAAACAAATATGTGGTACATTGTTGATTGTTGCAGTGAGGAGGATCCTACATGGTTGGTTTTTTCCCCCTGTATGCACCTTCAGCAAATCAATTTGATAAAACCTGGTTCCAGACATCACCTTATTTCAAGTTCAGTTACCTAGGAAACTGCAGCGTCTGCTGGGGTGAGCTGCCCGCTACTGCTCCTGTTGAAGCTGTTACACAAATTGCCTCTTCCTTCCAGGAGAACAGAATGCTGCTGATGCCAGCTTATAGCCTTTTTATGCAGATACAGGCTGTGCATGCATGCGAAGAGAGGCACACAAATGCCCGTGGGAGGGAGACACACATACTACCCACACCTACTTCTGAGTATTAAAAATTGCTCATTTAACTATGAGAGTACATGTAGTGTTGTAGCTATCTGTGGCATACACATGCATAGGTACACGGACTAGCTTTGTGTAAATGCTCACCTGTACCCACAGCCCTACACAGGGTAGCTGCTCTATGTGTATACTTACACATGTAGGTGTTTCTCATTGATTGACTACAGTTATTAAGATGTGCACAAAGTGGTAATTTTATTTGAGGATCAGAGGTGGTTTTTCTTCAGAGAGCTCATCTATGGACGGTAAGTTCATCTACTTTGGGACAACAAGGCCTTTACACTCTGCTCTACATTTTCTGAAAAATTAGGCCCTTGAAGAACAGCTCTGGCACAATATAGTGGTACTTGCAAAATAGTTGGATGGCAAGAAGCCCAAGCACCACCAAGTTATTTTGTAAAATCCTTGATTTTACCAGATGACCGTAAGGTGTTCACGAGAGCAGCATGTCTCTCAGGTGTGAGATAGGCAGCTGCACACTAATCTAGGGGTATAGGAAGCTCAGGAGCTGGGCTGAAGTTGGAAGGGTGTAAGTGCACAGCTGGATAAAGGAATCCCATTTCTTTCCTTGCACCAGGGCCCAGGAGCTACATCTCACCGTGGGGGTGCAAACGCATACATAGTCAACTGGTCTACTCTTGTTTAGCACAGGTAGCACTGGCTGGAGGTAGTTCTTATTTAGGAGACAGCCCTGTCAACAAGAAACACCCTTTTCCCCGTGCTGTCATTCAGCAATTTTCCAAAGATAGGGAATGGCTTTAGTGTTTTATTTTACCTGAATTTGGAGCCCAATGGACATCTCACTGATAGGAACATAAAATCTGCTGTACATATCTCTCTGATTAGTTTTCTCTGTGCCGTAACTCATACAGCTATCTGCAGGTATCAGCACCCCTTTACGGTGTCTTTCACCAACTACAAATATTGAGGCTGAGTAGTATGAACTAGAGCAGTGGCCTACAAACACCAACCTGTAGGGAACAGGGCTGCGTCTGGCTTTTTTTCCAAGATCTACCCCTCCTTCTGACCTGTCTGGCTAGAGACTCAGTTAGCTGTCAGAAATGCTGGTGTAGCAAGGATCGAAACTGTTGAACTATGCTATACTGATGGTCAAAAAATAACCAATGAGATCTAACTGTCCAGCACAAAGAGCTCAAGCACTGTGAGTCACACATTGTAGAATACGTACATTTGATGCCTATATATACAGAACGTATGCAGTACGCTTTCAATCCATCGCACTGTGTTCTCGCTGATCGACTACAAAACATACTCTTTCCATCAGCAGGTATCCTGATTAGGCATTTGTCAGGTGCGTGCTTGCCGTGTTGAAGCTGTAATGGTTTGCAAGTAAGTCGTTGACCTATTTAATTTGTGCATATCTGGACAGCTAGACAGATAGCCGGGTAGGTACTTGAGAGTCCAGTTCAGTGACTGAGAAACCTTTATTTTCATCAACCTGTCAGCACTGGCATTACCAACCTTTTTTTATTACCACTCCGTCTAATACAGATTAATGTAGTTCTTTGTAGCTCCCCTGTTAATTGTTGCATATAATTTTTATAACAAACTTGGCTTATGTCCATAATGTGCATATATATAACGCATATGTCTGTGTGTATGTGTACACACATATATACAAAGTCCAATATATATATTTATACCCATACATGTACACTCAGAAGAGCCTCTATATATATTTCAAATTCATAAACAGCTAATGTTTAAATGAAAGACGCAGGTTTTCTTTCATCCAGTACTTCCAGGATAAAGTAGGGCATTTTTAACAGCGCTGAATGATGCTGAGGGAGAGAGCAGCAGCCTCTCCAGATCAAAATCTCTGCAATGCATCTTTCACTTCCTGGGGCTGGGAACCTACTTTTCTGAACAGATGTTCAGAGAAGGGATTTGGCTATAGCAATTGTATCAGTGCCTGGGACTCTTTCTTGGAAACTTTTGTGATTGGATGTGTAGACTAATTTTTAATGAATCATTTATCATACGGATAGTTTATTGAAAATGAGTCTTCCCCATCTGGCCCAGGAGTATTCTTCTGTTAATTGCTTTGTAAGCGTTTGAGTATATTTGTCCTTCAAACTGCATGGACCAGCACTAGTTGAATGCTACATTTGTGTTGTCTGACCGGATGAGTTTTGCACCGAGAGCTAGGTGTCTTGTCTGACTCTTTGTGATAGTCAATTCAAAATCCAATTTCAGGAAATATTCATGGATATTATGTGAAAATTTATTTTACTGTATTCCCCCAAAAATACAGTTCTCAGTATTTTCAGAGAAAGAATCTCATCGTTGTCACAATCCCTAAATCCTCCTAGGTCAAGAGGCATGCTGACCCTGCACTACTCTGCAGGAGAGAGGCTTTCATCCTCAGACTTGTCACAAAATGAACACTGCCATTAGGTTTTTGCGAGAATGCTGCATATACTTTTCTAACTGCACGTGTGTTTGCACCAAGTGTGAAATGTTTTAGCCCCAGAGCAAATATTAACAGATGTGGGAAGCTGGTTGTTATTCAGGATTTTTTTTTTTTTTTGCTATAGGGAGTGCAACTCCAGTGAAATTTCCACTGATGGGATCCGTGTTATCAGGACATCCATTTCCCATACAGGCCACCAAAATGATAGATCTCCAAAGTCAGAAGAATCAAAGGGGTCGATAAATGTACTCATCCAGGACAAACAGGGAAACATCAGGATTTCAGTGTGACCTAGGTTGACAGCGTTTCCATTTGTACCTGTTGATGTTTACTTTTTATAAATTTTGGACTAAGCTCTAACTTGAGACTTCAGTAAACCCCTGGGAAGCCTGTGGAAAGCCTGCAGTGCCCAAACAGTGGCTTAGCTGGTGGCCAAGGGCAAATGGCACGCGTTTCTCAGGATTGTCACATAAATATTCTCCTTTGGCTGGAGAGATTCATGAGGGAGATATTTCCACAATGAAAAAGGGTATCTGGCCTGAGAAAATTTAATCCTGAAAAATGGAAGAGGAAGACTGAAAAGAAAATAATCAGAAGTTTTAGGATTTAAACTTTGGTAGAATAGAATGAGATCTGTAGGAGAGAATTCTTGGTGTTTGCTTGGTTTTTTTTTTCACAGAGGTATTCAGCTTGGCCACTCTTGGCAAGATACTATTGGACAAGATGGGCATCATACTGGCTTCAGCACAACAACTGGGGCTGCTTCCCCAGGGCTTGAGGGCTCAGGCGCAGCAGCTGATGGTAGCAGCCCAGTGCCTATTAGCAGGCATTAGGTGAACAATGGAAGTTGATCCTGTGCATTAGTCGACAGCAACTGTGAGAGAAATTAAATGTCACTGAAAGATGTTTGGCTGTCATATGCAAACTCATGAAGCTACTTTAATCCTAGCACTCTAGGAGAAAGTGGTGATTTCGGCAGACTGAAATAGGATGGGTAGTCCTCACCGCATGAAACAAAAGAGAGAGCACCATGCACAGCTCCTTAGGCCAGGAGCCAACAGGGAAGTCCTGTCTTTCGGGTGGAAGGATGAACTATGCCGTCATTCACTTTCTGTAGCACTTCTGCTTAGCTAAAGCAACAAATAGCATGAAGCTCAAGGGACCAGGCAGGCACAGGGCACAGGGACTAGGCTGGCACGCCTCATCCTCCAGTTTCATTTTGCACAGAAAACAGCATTTTCAGGTAGAGATAGCTGAAATAAATAAAAAAAGGAGCGGGTGGGAGATGGTTTTTTTCATTAAGAACAATCTTAAAACTATGTCCTCCATCAAACAGATTTTTCTTTGGCTAAAATAATGCCTAGCTTTTTTTTTTTTTAAAGGGGTGCGATATTTTGCACTGAGAATAATGATTTTTTTCATGAGAAAACTTATAAGAAAAAAATGTCTCTTCCTTGTGAAACTAATTTTTCACTGGGTTTATCCACAGTTGTGAATTAGATATTAAAATAATCAGAGTGATTTTGAACCTGTGAACTGCCAAGCATACTGCCAGCAAAAGCATTTTAGCTTTATTCTGAGTTTTTAGCACACCAATAGCTCTCCTAACCTTGTAGAGATGGCCTGAATACTGCAATAAGCAAGATAAGGTTTGGTGGTGAACCCAGGTTTTCAGGGTTGTAGAACTGACAGCTGAGAAAATAAAGTCTTTCTTCCTTGATTTTTTTTTTTTATTTTTAGCTGATAAATATGCTGATAGCCAGTTTCATTTGATTTGACACAGATGGTCATTTCAGTTGGCAATTGTCCACCAAAATACATGTCACCCTTGGCTAATGGCCTAGCCTCATCAATAATCTTGTGACATCTTTTCCACATTGTATTTGGCATGTGCCTGTGAACTTCCCCTTCATGTTTTTAAATACCAGACTGCCAAATGCCTGGCTCCAAAATGTCATTTCTTCCTCACAAGTACACACCAGCTGCTGAGCAAGCTCCCTCCATCTTAGCCCTGGGCACTGATGGGAAAGGACATATAAAATGCTACAGGAGGAGACATCTGCCCTCTGTTTCTCTCCATCGCAGTGGATAGTGGCCTGTCACTCCCTCAGCCTTCCCCTGGACCCGGGATGGAGGCATGCTGCACTGCAGCATTGTAGATTGGTGTTGTGGTTTAGGATTTTGGCTCCAGGGCAGAAGGGGTCTTGTCCCCCACTTCCTTTGTTGGTTTGGTGGTTTTTTTGTTCGAAAGGTATTTGCCACCTTTGTTATGGCGGCATTATGAAATGCAGCCCGTGTCCAATTTCATGCCTGCCTCCTGAAGCCAAGACATGTCAATCAACACCTCTTTGAATAAACCTGTAAAAAGAGACAAACCACATTGCTTTGATTCACATTCATTCTTCAGTTTCAACAGAAGGGACGAGAAGAGAGAACTGGAAGCAGTCACCTCAGCCTGGGACAGTAAGAGATCTTCTGCACGGCAGGCAGCCTTCTTTCACTTACTGGTTACTGGAGGGGATGGTAACAAGAGCCGCCAGGAGGAAAAGCATGTGGAGCGACTGGAGTCCCCAACTCTGCACAAAGAGCAGCAGCTTGGCAAGGGAGAGTAAAAAGGGTTCAAGCATGGGGAATGGAGGCCCCACTGGAATGTGGGGAACCCAAACTATCCCCTGGAGATCTGGTAGCTCTCACATTTTGCAGCCAGGAAGAGAGAGCCAAGACATCCCCTGGAAACTTGGTAACTCTTAATCTTTACAGCCACTCCAGAGAGAGAGAGAGGCTACACATTGCAAAGAAAGTTTTTCCAAAAGAGTTCAACTTGGAACTGAAATCCATGATGTTAAAAGAACTGCATTTCCCCATTCCAGTTTTATTCCTTTCCCCCATCCTCTCCAGCGCGGTCCGCGTATGTAGGCTTGTGGTGATTGGAGACATGAATGGAGTGGAAAGAAGATAGATAGACAGACAGATAGATCGGTAGATATACCTATTTATGTATTTAATACCACTGTTCTCTCTTTTTCTTTTTGTCCTATCCGAATTTAAGTGATGATTTGTGGTTCTCATTGGTTTTGAACTAAATAAATTTTCATTCACCTCCTTAATTCGAGCCTGCTATGCTGTTTTTCTTTGCCCATAGCCATAAACGCTGTTAAAGTTCCTATTGATTTCCCAGCTCGAACACTGTAGTTCTTTTGTTTAGCTCTCGGAGGAGATAAATCTCCCCTGAGGTCAATTTGTCGCATTTGCTGCCTTTCAGTTCTTTCAAACCATGACAATTGGGAAAGCAAATGTCTTTGCTATATTTTTTAAGGGATCTTGATAATAAGTATTAATAGTCCATAATAATTCTAGATCCTTTTTTTCAGTACATCTATAATGTTTTGGGATCTATAGTTTTGCGCTCCAAACTGCCTGATGACTTCTGAGGAAGATTAGCCATTCGTATGCACTAAAGCCGTAAAACCCCTGTAATCCATGTTTGCCCAATAAGACTTAGGGTTATATGTCATACAGGATGCCATCAACTACTACAGAAGTAAGTGGTCAAAAAGGTGTTTGCAAGATATTTCCAGTCACCATTTGAAAGACATTTTCGACCCTGATCTTTCACTGGAAACCTCGTACCCAGTTTACATTTGTTTCTGTCACAGGGCTATTTGCCCAATAAATTAAACAGACGATAAATGCAGTAACCATAAATCTTCTCCATCATTAATTACCTTAAAAACAAGGAGACTTCTATTCTGCTTCCTTTATCTCATCCAATAGTTGTAGCAGCAGTAGCTGATCTGGCTAACAATCGCAGTACTCTGTCTTCGACTATGACCCATTGCATTGTCATGGGGAGATAGAGTATGAAAATTAAGCATGTGCAGAGAAATTTTTCTCAGGAAAGAACGTTTTAATATCAAACAATGAGAAGCTTGGAACTTCCCAAACTAGATGTTGCATACCTTTCCCTTGGCTGAGATTGTTTTGCTGTTGTGGAGAAATGCCCTTCTGGGACTGTCGCTGTGTGACTGCCAACACTTAGCAGTCATTCCTCTGCATGAGCTGTGGGGAATCCTCACCACTCTGCAGCCATCTGAACCTCATTTCTGTGAGATCCCAAAGGCCTTTGCAAGGTTTGTTTATTATTAGCCTCATTTATCTCTCTCATGACTGATTTTGAATATAAGGAAAGTAGATCCTATTAAAAAATTCATGCATTACTATCTAGGACACAGAGTCAAGTGTGGAGTAACACGTATTTCATCATCATACTACTAAATAACAAGAATTAATTTACTTTACACCAACTAGCTAAGCACAGCCAAACTAAATTTTAACACGTGGCATAAAACTGACATCTGCTAGATTAAAGATGTCATATGTGAATCCAGAATATTTTATGAAAAAGATTAGTGAGTTGTTTCTGACATCACAAATTACATTGTTCTGCTAGGGAGACATTTCCAGTTTGTGGTGCCCTCCCTGAAATGTTGATCCTACCGGTGCAGTTGAAAGCAAGTGGCCACAGATGACCTGGAAGCCCTGCCTACGTTGTTATGGTGTTTATGCCTGTGTGGGAGGGAGTAGTGTTTGGAAAAGGAGTAAGATTGCACATCCTGTCAAAGATTATCTAGGGAAAGGAGCTGTGGACTCATTTGTGAGTATAGACCCTGTGATCAAAGCTGTGCTTGGTGAGAAGATGTCCCAAGAGACAGTACCAAACCCCTTTCCACTCTTTGCTATGCATGCCCACCTCCTTAGTTTTGCTGAAAAACTGTTAGACAGTGCTATGATGTAAATCAAGGTAGTGACATCACACTTGCGAAGTCGGATATCATGAGCCCGAAGGTCCAATGCACTCACCTCAGCACAAATGAGGGGGGTAGGAATGAATGGCAGAATCTGGCAATGTGTGATGCTGGTGTTGTCACACCTGTCTGCCCCCATCAACGCACAGCCCACCATGTCCCTTCTTGCAGTGGCCGCTTCCAATGACTTTCTCGCGTACAAGAGTGAACGGTGACAGAGCTTTTTGGCTCACTGTATTCAGTTTTTTCTAAGAGGGGTTGTTACAGAAACAAAGGTCATTTAAAAGCACACATACAAAAAAAAATTAGATTAAAAAACACAGCGGAGTTTGACCTTTGCTGTGTCTTTTGCCATAATTCCTCACTAGAGCTTTATATAGTGTTTGTGGTCATGCTGCTTTATTATTCCCACTGCCCTGTTTCTTCTTTCTAAGCATTAAAACCAGCAAAGCTAAGAAGCACAGATTTTAGAACTGGTTGACCTACCCTTTGCAAACAGCAAGTGCATTCTCAGGTCATTCACAAACAGGAAAAAGACACAAGGTCAATGATCAAGTCACTTGTTGTGGTTTGACCCACCTTACTAAGCCTACAGTTTGCTCCGGAGCTCTCAGAGCCAGAATCCTTTCACACATCAGTGTCTGGGATTTGCAGATTGAGCACAGATTAAGGGCCTTTCTACCACAGGGCCTTCTAGGCTCATCTTGCAGACTGGCTGGCTGATTTTTAGTGGATTGATGGATGAATTAAGGCACTGAGTCTCACTCTGAGCACAAAGACTAGGGCTATCAATTCAAGATTTCAGGCTACATCAGCAGTACAGAGATATTCAGAAGACAAATCTGCTGTAACACAAGGTCTCTTTGGGGTAGTGGGGAGAAGCCCCAGCCACAATAGCAGAAGAACGTAAGGACATTAGCTGGATAGGAGCATGGAGTTTGCCATGAGGAGTCCCTACATGGATCAGAAAGTAGTCCGATAGTGAGTCAGCTCTCACTAGAGAAACCAGTCCAGCTATGAAAATGGCAAAGGGGGCAAACAGTTCACCTTGGTTGCTGTGAGATCCTTTTGAATCAAAAAAAAGTACAGAGGGAATAACCCCTGCAAAATCACCAGTGATTTTGTACTGTTCACCCTGCTCTGGTGCACTGAAGATCAGCAGACTTTCCCCACACAACCTATAGCTATTTTCCATATGCACAAAGGATCTCTCTTCTGCAACACCCTGCAGCCCTCACAGGAATAGCACTGGCTTCTATCACTGTGGAGGGAAAAAATGAGAGAAAAACACCAGGTAATGCTACCTGATGGCTATAAGGATATCAGAAGTGTGGCTTGACTGGAGCAAAAAGGGCCAGGAAAGCCTAGTGCTTGGACCCCTCGTCAGGGAGCCAAGTCACACACATACACGCTTGGGAAGAAGCATTATTGCATTGGGCTTCTTCTCTCTTCCCAAAAGTGCCAGTTTCCTCTGGGTGCTTGTCCCTCACTGGAGATATGAGAGATTTGGTCCAGAACGATTTATTTCTCATACATGAGCTCACGTCTAACTGCCCATCTTCGCTCTTACTGGTGAGAGCCTGTGTAACTTGGCTTCTCCTTTGTTGGTAGATCCGATGGATGGCTGCCCTCCCTGAGTGCTGCTGCCACAGACATGAATGCCACCAAAAACAGGCAGCACTCTGCAATGAGACACTTCTGTAGGAGACAATCTATATGAGATTGAAAAGGTATTTTCCCTAATGTTTTCTGCAAGGAGAATGCAAACAGAATATCGCATCAAAATGCTAGTTTGATTTCTTTCCCTTGTTTTCACTGATCAAACAAAAAAATAAAACCCAACCTCAATTCTCTTTCACAAAACCTGAAAGGTAAAATTCATTTCAGATCCCCTCCATGAGCTGGCTGAATAGAAGATCATCCCTTAGGATGCTCAGTGTATTCATTACATTGCTCTTACTCCACTAAAATAATGAAACGTATCCCAGGATTTGCTTGCACTTGAAACTTGTTACTGATTAAGGTAAGGTGCAAATTATGAAGTGCCAGTGCTGTTTCTTTAGAGCAGCTCAAGGGTTGAGTTAAGCAGGAACAAAGCACTCTGATTTTGCAATAACAGCATCCACACAGGGTGTGGGTTGGGAATAGATGATTAGAAACAACACAGAGGCAGGACATAGGTGAATCAGTGCCACTCAAACCTCTCCCAGAGGGCTCCAGCTGCCCTTGCCAAAGGTAGGAGAGTGTTTCAGGCAAGCGCTGCTGAAGCTCCTTTGGATGATTTCAGTTAGTACTGTCCATGTTGAAGTCTGTACCATGGTTTGCAATAGATAATAGATAACCTTAGACCATTAGTTATTTGCTTTGCTGAAGGATGGATAATCACAAAGGCTGGGGTGTTTGCCTGTTGAGCACTCAAGCAAATTAAAAAGCATTTGACAAAATGTTCCAGCTGCAAATGAAAGCAAATGACCTGTCCATAAGAGCCTGTGACTGGTGACAGTATTGCTGCTTGACAAAGTTGTTGTTAGGCAACAAAGCTATGAAGGAACATTCAGCGGGTTGCAAATGCTCATGTCTTGTCTTCCACTTTTGCAAATTTTACTGAGTAATGCTGTAGTTATCCCTGCTCAGTAGAAGTACTTACAAACCATATGGGAGGATCTATCATTGCATAACCTCATACTTGGCTGGCAAAGCAGTTCACCTCTTTTGACTTGAGGCTGCCCCCTTCATGCAGCCGAAGTCACAAGGTATTCCTCAGGCGTCTTCAGCAAGATAACACTGGAGAAAAAAAATCTCAGAATTTGTCTTTCCTCTATATTTTTCATGCTCTTAGCCTAACCCCAAACACTTTAAAAAAATAATTACTAGTCTGGTAAGGAAAGCTGTGAGGGAATTAAGTCTCTGGTCTCTAACATACAGGAGTGGAAAAACACCCTACCCTTGTCATGATTAAAGTGCTGTGGGAACTATTCACACTTTCAGGCCATCTCTGGCCACTTTGTTGCTTTTAAGCCATTGCAAGTGTCTATGGAAATGATTATAGAGACTTCCTGGTTGATGCTTGGAGAAAAGCAGGTGCTTCTAGAAGTCAGTGCCAGGCTTGGCTCTGCACTTGCAGGGGCCACACAGGCTTGTCCCACCCAGACCTGTGTCAGGTGGACATGCTTCTGTGGCTGTCCAGCTCCTGGCTCCTACCCAGCAGCACCTGCAAGGTATGGGTGGCCAGTATCTCTTTCCCATGTGCTGTGGGCTGGGATCTAGCACGAGGACTGCTATCGGGGGGCCACCTGGCCAAAAGTAACAGTGTGAGGGTGGCTCCTGCCCTGTGGGTCACATGATGCCACACTGCATCGGTCACCTGCGCTCAGCCTGTCCTGGGGTTCTGAGCATCCAAGAAATGCGGGCTTCAGAACAGGCTGGCAGAAAAGTTTGAGGGTGTGGGAAGATAATTTGTTGCGGAATATCTTGCAGCCCTGCATCTGACACCTGCTTGGGGACCTGCGTTATCTATTGTTGCCTCATCACCTGATTTCAGGGAAGATTCAGAACTAGCACCTCCCCTCCTGAAAAGCTGTGTCAGATTTTGCCTGCTGATGCAAGTGAAAAAACATTACCTAAGGGAGTCTGGCTAAGTCTGTGAACAAAAACTAGCTTCAGAGAGTACAAGTGCATACAACCAAGCCTTCGTTTCAGGGAGGACAGGTAAAAGTGGTAGGATACAGCACAAAAATGGCTTAAGATTATTTTCACAGTTTTCTTTTCTACGTGATCATTGATTTTATTTCTTTCAAAAATAACCTTCCTATCAATCCAACCCTGAGGCAGTTAAAATGTGGGACTAAAAGCTACAGCTGACTCACATCTTCCTGGTGGTTATATTTTATATTGGGAGTTTCACTGACCTGGAAAATAATATGTGGAATATATATTCTGTGTATTCATCAGAGAGATTCCACATGGTCATCTCCATTACCAAATACAATACTCCCCGTCGCAGTCAGTGTATTCTTTTGCTCTAATTTTGTCTTTCAGAGCTATATTTCTCCAAAGATATAATGTGACTCGGAACTCTACTTTTATGATCATTAAAAATTTTGTTCACACTGTACTCTTTAACAGGTGCATCCAGAGACTAAGCCCATTTAAGGAATATGTTGGAGGAAAGGAGCTAAAAATGAGTTGCCAAAGCTGCTGTTTGACCTTTAAATGCATACTTAAGGCTCCATCTCAGGGCTCCACAGCCCCAAGGAATTTCTTTCCTCAGTGCCAGATGCAGAGTGCATGCAGATCAATTTTGACGCCAGTTCCTCTGAGCAAGGTGCTGAGTCAACATGCCAAAGCCAGGTGCTGTTTACACAGAAAATTGTGGAAACCCTCTGCATATCATCAAGCAGCTTTCCTGTACACAGAAAGTATTCTGAAAGTATTCAGAGTAAGCCTTTTCCTCTTGACTGTGTTTCCTCCTACACCTTTATCTTCTGAAGCAGTTTACGTAAGTAAGCCAAGACAGAAAACTTTGCCTGTCGCAGTGTAAAAATATTAAAGCTCTGCTGCCTTATAATCTGCTCTCTCTGCTGGGAGTCCATCAGGTTTCCAGGATGTGCTGCCAGGAGACACTATCCCTAGGACAGGGTTTGACATTTGGAGGTCTCAGCTGACCACAGGTGTGGTTGGTGAGGGGAATATAGTTTCTAAAACTGCTGGAGAAAGGTGTGATTCATAGCGGAGGAGCCGTGGGAGAGAAGGTTGGCCAGATGAGGACATGATGAATCTGACTGAGAGGACTTTCCTTCTGCTCAAACCAGGAGCTGAGAGAGACCAAGCACCTGTCCGCTTGGATTGGAGATGTTTCTCTGACCTTCTAGAGAACAGATGCTACCAGGCAAGAACGAAGCCAGAGCCTGAGGGACACTATGCTTGCAGGGCTGGTACCTAAACTGATATCATAGCAGGTTTTGTTTTGTTTTGTTTTTTTCCCAGTGCCCCCTTGACTCATGAGGGACTGGAGTATTTGCTAAGACTGCAGAAACATAGAGAAGCTCTCAACCCTTACCAGTGGAGAAATGTTTCACAGTCAGTCCTGGCACAGCTCAGACTGCCCAGCAGGATGGGTACCTCTGTTACTCTATCATCTGCTGCCATAAGCTGCATGTCTCCACAGAAGTCACCCACACTGCACATCTGTGAGCATGTCCTTGCTTCTCCTGCTTGGACATCAGACTGGGGATGCCAGCCCAAAGAGCAGAAAATGGTTTTATTTTGTTGTCCCCAATTGGCATAAGGTGCTACAAGGAACAACATGCCTAGACAGGTTTTAGCCCAAATGTCGAGAAAATCAGTCACTGGCTTCCTTTTTAACAGCCCCTCCCTCCATAGCAATATCTAAGGTTGGGTTAACTCTGAAGCGTAATGATGGCAAGTCTAAATGATTATACTGCTAATGGTTTCTGTGTTGATTATTTTACAGTCTTAGCAGGCTGTGTACAGATGTCCAGCACAGCTTCATGTCTTGGGATTTCTTCCATCTCTCTGATCCCAAAGTAACATACACTGACTTCCCAGCGCAAAAAACAACTTCATGCATTTGTTTAGAAGTCTTCGCCCTAGTAAGACTTCAGAAAAACAGCTGAATCCTCCTAGTTTTATACCAGTCAGCAAATATTTGCATAAGATCAGTGGTGGAAGTGGCTAATGACCAGATAATATTGTTTATTTCAAGAAAAGCATATTCTGTGAAGAACAAATATTGTAAAAGAGCGAGTATTTCCTGTAGTTGTTCACTTATCACACTGGAATGCTAGAAAGCCATGAAAGAGAGTTGGAAAGGCCCGCAAGAGGTCATGATGCAAATGGCTAGTCCATGTCACTCACGATAGATGTTCGGCCAACCTCTTCACAGTCCTCTCTAAAGCTGGAAAATTTGGATTACTTTTAGGAGAAAGCTATCTTCGCCAGTGAAGAAAGTGCAGCACCAAGAGAGGCTGAGGAGATATGGAATCACCCTTGACAGTGATTTTTAAGTCATTAGACATAAGCTATATTTCTGATGGCTGCTTGGATGCCTGTTGTGGCATCCAACATGCCTGTTGGGTCCCTGCTTGGGACATTGGGGCAGCGAGTGCCTTGGTATAAGGAGGTTGAAATTATTTCACTCAGATTTGTTGTTTTAAGGGCTGTAGGTCCTCTTCCAGGTTACTCACCTTGCTGTTAAGGTTGAGATCTCCAATCACTTCATTATAAGTTACCTTTCCTTGCCTTAATTTTGTTTTCCAAGATAGCACCTCTGCAGACCTCTTGGTATTTGCTCCAAAGAACCTGGAACATAAAGGGTTTTGCAAAACTGTACAAGCAGCAGTTTGCATAATACCTGCCCACTGTCCTGCTACCTCATCACTCACTGGGCATCCAGCTCAGGCACCACTGTTACTCTCTGGTCTATAGAATATGTACATTTACACCAAGTAGTGAATTTGGTAACTCAGTCAGAGGGCTTGTTTTTGCAGATGAACTAAACCAGCAAGACAGAGTGAAGTTGGTGCTCATTGGCACTTGGACACTCCAGCCGGGATGCTGCCATGGCTCTGTCATAGGACATGAAATTTTGCTGCGCCACATACTGCTGGCAGCAGAGAAGCACAGCGATTGTGTGAGAAGTACTCATTCCCTTCAGATTAAATTAAATGTATGTGGGTTTAATTTGAGACAGTTGAGAACAGTTTTCAAACTAAAATAACAAAACCCACTCCTAAAGTGAAATAATAAGTGGCAATAATATTGACATATGGCAACAATAATAAAGATGTACTGTCCACAAATAGTTTTCTGATAATGAAACTGAACCAAAACAAGTGTCTGCATGGACTGTAACCCAGAGGCCAATAGTCTTAGGAATCTTTGAGAATAGGGGTCACTGACCTCAAACTCCGCTGGGCTAGAAGCAAGAATTCCACTGGTTTTTCACTTTGTGCTTTAATGCGAAGAAGTCGAAGCAGATTGACAGGCACAATGCACATGGTTTATTCACTGGATTTGTAGCTGATGGCATACATCAAGTTCAAGGTTAAAAGGAAAATTGCATCCAGTGACCAGCCAAGAAGAACGTCCTCTCCTGGATGTCCGCTTCAGTGCAACAGGGAATCCCAGTCACACCAACAACCACCCCCGGTAAAATTATATCCTTCGTTAAAGTTGCCTTTCAGTGATCTTTGTCTGAGGACAACACAGGCACTGACTGGTTTATGCCTAATTAGGTACAAATGTTGCATGCTAACTGGCTGCTAAGCCTTGTACACATCTGTAATTAGGTAATACTTATCATATACTAAAACTACTATTATTTACTCATTATCTGTCATATGTGTTCTAATGTGGAGTCATCGGTCTAGAACGTGCCAAGGGGATAGAGTGTGGGAACCTCAGTGCAGACTGCAAATTGTAACTCAACACCACCGCAATGGTAGAGCAGAGAGGACAGGATGGCTGAGGCAGAGGAATCAAGCCCTTTCTCAGAGAATACAACATAACAAATGCACCAGTACAAGGCAGTAAGGAGAATAGCACTGAGATACCAGGCCAAGCTCCAGGGTATGTTAAGTGGAAGGCTACAAGCAAAAAAACCCTCTAAGAATTGCAGACAGAAGGCCTTTAGCAATAGGCAGTACAAGCACTTAAGCACTGTGCAACATGTGGGTAACGTAACACCTTCTAAGCCTCATAAAAATTACATAATAGTAGGGAATGGGCTTTTGAGCATATCCTGCACTTTGGGTACACCCAGAGTTTCAAATTATCCTATGCATTTGACATACAGCAATTTATAGGAAGGGCTGAGCTTTTGTTTCCAAGTTTTGTGATCCACTTTTGGAGGGGAAAATTAATGAGTAAGGAACATCTAAATCTAGAAAGAATAAAGCAGAGCTGAAGAGATGAATATCAGTAATTGCATCGGGTGCAAAAATACAATTAGTGACATTATAATTACTGAAATTAAATATAAATTTATATGAGTATGCACTATAATACTTTTGACAGTGTCAAATATTGTGTGATACCCTATAAAAACAGGATGACAGCTCTCTAATTTGTAAAGAAGTAGTACTTAGAATCCTTAAAGCTCACTTAAAGGATTTTATTCCGTAAGATACAAGAACAGGAACAGAGAATAAGTGCTTATAAATGGTCATAAAACCATGCATACATCTGCAGCTATTAAGAACACAGCAGCTTTTCTAAAATAATAACGTGGTACACAGAGTAACAAATCCTGCATCAGCACCATGGAAAATTTTGGTCTGAAGGAGAGAATGGTAAGAGGATCTTTCCTTTTGGGATAGGACCCACATCACTTCAGATACTACAGGCACATGGGTTGCATGCTAGTTGTGTCTATGTCTTCCTCTAGTCAGTAGAGAGAAACAGGTACAACCAGAGATAATCCTTAGCACATAAATATCTATATAAGATGCCTAGTGATGAGATGAATGTAGGCGATTTCTCCCCTAATAATTTTCACAAGATCTCTAACCATATCCCGCAGAGTATTTTCTCCAGTGTGCTTCTCCGAAGTTGGCCCTTTAAGTGTGTGAGAACTCTGTAGCCACAAGGCACTGATATTTTCCGTTCATAAAAGCTTCACTTTCCTCTCCCGCCCTCCCTCTTTCCTCCCAGTGTTTAGGTCCTTTTTGCTAGCAGGATAGCATTTTTTTTACCCCATTGCTAGGTTGGTAGCCTTTCCCAAGGAAAGGAAGCTTATGAGATCACATTGTCTGTTCCAGTCACTCTCCTAAATATTTTTTTGAGCCTGTGATCTGAGTTTGGTAGAACTTGACAGGGTATGGAAGTCTCAAAGGTTTGAGCAGCCTGCAAGTACTGTGGAAGTAGACACGTGGAGGATAAAACTCTTGGGAGTGCCTCCGCTGTGAAAACATACCTGTATTACTACACACCAGAGAGTCTACATAGGAGGCAGTCATTACCACTGAACACCATGGGAGACACAATTTCACTAATTCAGCAGGTCACAAGATGACTTGAGTAATATGAGAATGTGCAAAATGTTCTTCTCCCTCCTAGAGTCCAGGCTTCCAGTTACAGAGCAGTAAAGGTAGAGCTCAGAAACGACAGGCCAACAGAGTGAATTTAGAGATAATTGCTGCTCCTTCTCACATCCGTACTCATGCAGAACTCCACTCAACTTCCCTGTGACTCTGGTACCCCCATTTGCATGATCTAGTTCACACAAAGGATGAGATTGGAAACTTCAGAGTGCAAACTAACGCAAGCAGAGCAAGTCCTATGTTGCCATGAGCTGGCACAGCTCCACTGTAGTCCATGAATCTGCCTTATAACGGGTCATTATTTCTAAGTGCAGGAACATGACTAAGCTTCCGGCTCTTTTTCTTTTCAGTTATCTGTATAACAATTCCTGATAGCAACTCACTTAACACGAGCATCAGATGGACATTAAGCTAAAGACTATCAAAAGCTGTGCCTGACGCATAGGCTGGGTCTTGCTTATTCCTGCTATGGCTTTTCCTAGAAGTCAGCCACCTCAGGACTGCTTGACTAGTGAGCCTGAACAAACCCTTCACAGTTCCTTGTTAACACCACCAGTGGAGAAAACCAAGCTATTCACACAGGTGAGTTTTAAAGAGAAGCTGAAATAACTCAGCTTACAGAAACTGCTTGACTAGTGAGCCTGAACAAACCCTTCACAGTTCCTTGTTAACACCACCAGTGGAGAAAACCAAGCTATTCACACAGGTGAGTTTTAAAGAGAAGCTGAAATAACTCAGCTTACAGAAAAAAAAAAAAAAAAACCCAAAAAAAAAAAGGCAAACTAACCACAGCTGACATAATAGAGACTGGGGTGTTAAGCAAATTTGTGTGTTCAGTCAAATGTTTTTCTTCTTTTTTTTTTCTTCTTCTCCTAAGCCTTTTAAGTATTGATATGCCAGATCTCTGACTTAGGTGGAGAGAGCACAAATCACTCATATCTAAAGAAAAGGGAGGAAAGGGAATTAAATTAACCTTTGATGCACAGCAAAACAGGGAGCTCACTAGTAGTGAGTGACATGGCTGAAGACGGACGAGGTTATCTGCAAGAATGACAGGTGTTGCAACTTGTCCTCGACAGCCTAACCAGGGCACAGGCTGAAATGCACAACTTGAAATGCCTGCAGCACAGTATCTGCATTAGGCAGGTATGCTGCAACATTCTACAAAATGAGGCTTCTTCGGAGAGAGGTGTGAGCCACAACTCTTGCGCGCCCAGGGCTGAATGTATGCTGTTACACGGCAGATCTATGAAACCAAAGGAAAGCATCCATTATCTATTATTTGTTGTAGTAGTTTCAATCCTGACGTTTTTCTTCTGATGAAAGCTAAAAGATAAAATAAGATTATTCTAATTAATAATGCCTGCCTCCTCATGTAGCATTTTTCACCCAAAGATCTCAAAATGCTATCCCATTTAATAGGCAGTAGAAATAAGAGTGAGGGAATTCAAACGCCTGTCTTGGCAAACAAACAAAACCAAGACTTGAATCACAGGTCTAGTAAAAGGGACAAGGCCACCTATTAAACCTCAATTAAAAGCAAAGCTTAGGACAATTTTCTGACCTATTGGATCCTTAAATGAGGTGTTGCAAAACTATGGTGACCAATGCTCCATGATAACAAAAATACGTTTTGGATTTTTCATCTGACAACATAATTTAGGGATTTCTTGGAATAAGGGAAATTAAGCAGGCAGTGGCTTTACAGGAATCATTCCTTTGCAAAGGTGCTAGAGGACTGGAAAAACTGAAAATTGAAAGTGCCCCAGGCACAGGAGCGCAGAAATGGAAAAGACCTCTTTCATCACCCAGTCAAAACAAAATTAATCAGAAGAAGTATAAATACCAAACTATCAATTTACTGCAAAACTTCTCACCCTTAAGATACTACTGTTAGAAGTTCTGACAAAGAAAGACACTACACTAGACACAGGATTTGACTCTTGAAGAGGCGCATTTCACAGACATAGACCATGAACCTAGCTGCTCCTGAAGTAAACGTACTGATAGTGTCTGCAGCAAAATAAGTGGTTTAAGGAGGAATGAATCTGATTAAAACAATTTCTATCAATGTCAGTGATGATTTTTTTCCTAATATTTTCTTCCTTCTTCTAATTATTTTTTTTTCCAGTTTGGTCAGCTGAGGTTTGTTTTTTTGTTCCCTGCCTTAGGGAGCATCAGTTTGAATATCCAGTAGTTTCCAAAGTGGTGTAAGAATTTGTGGTATTATAGCGGTATTGAAGGATGCACTGCCCATCCATTCCTAAGCCTGCTGCTTCACAGTGCCCTGAAGATTTATCTTTGACATTTGAGATTTAGTAGGTTTTTCAGAGACCTTAATAAATTTGTATCATAGGCAAGAAACCCGGAGGCATGAAGTATGATGCGCACACAAGCACTTCATATTGACACGAACCTGAAGTTCGTATTTGGATAGTATCCCTGTCAGAGGCACAACTGAGCATTCAAAATCCTTACCTAGGCAGAATGCATATTGACTTCAGGGGATACTTTTTCCCAGAGAAGGGCTGTGTAAAGGTCAGGACTAGTTATTTGTCCCCTGCAGCAATGCTGAGGAGACTTCCAGTGCCTGTGTATGTGGATTTCTGCTGATGAGTACCAGCACTCAGGAGATGGTCAGTCTCAACTTGACCTTCAGCAGGCTGTTTCCATCTTTCCTTCATATCAGCTTAGGAAATAAACAAGACAAACAAAATAAAACAAGCAATAAAAAACCTTAAAAAGCTGTGGCAGCAGCCACAGACTGGATTTCTGATCATTTTTATCATTTAAACTTATTTCTGCAGTATCTTCTGAAAGGCAAAACCTATGCCAGCACAGCCTGCCCGTCCATTAGCAAATCTTTAGCTCACGAGTATGCGGCTTTGAGTAAGATCTTCTAACACAAACTCACTGTGGGGATTTGAGGAGCCAGTTTGAGGAATGGTCAGTAACTCAACAACGACAGTGCTGTGTCTCTCTCCCACACCACCTCCATCTTCTCACAGGTGAAACCGGACAGCAGAAGGACCTTAACTCAAAGTGACCAAAAGTCTCTTGCTGTGTCACCATTACAATGGGCCTCAGGTTGAAACTCCTTCAGGAGAGACAGCAGCCAGCTGGAAGTGTATTCACTAGCAGCACCATGGATCATCAGCTGCCCATTACCTAAAGCAACTCTTTCAGACTAAAATTACATCTGATTTTGTAACAGACTCCTCCGCCATTCCCCATCACTCTGCCCATCCCCTTGTGTCCCACTCCCCCCTCCTTCCGAAAAAAAAACCGAAACAACCAAACCCAAACCCACTCCTTTGCCCTGTGATGAAGAATGAAGTGGCTGTGAAAGGTAACCTGAATTGCCGCCTCCTGCACAAGTCTTGCTCTGCAGCAGCCAGCAAGCAAGATCTGCAAAGGAGAAGGAAAAACTAGAGTAGGAGGAGAAAGACAGAGCGGCTGCATACCTAGAAAGCCAGGGCTATTTCTGCTACCCACCCTGGAGGCACCACCTCTTCATCAGGAGGTGGTAATAGAGGGAGAATCTGGCTTTCTGGATTTAACAAGCTGACTTTCCTTTAATTGGGACACATAATAGCAGTAATTATTAATGAATCAGCCTTGATGAACAGGCCTCTGTCTCCATGGGTTGATAGCCCTTCACAGAACTTAGTGGATTCACTGGGCAGGGGAGAAAATGCACAGATTTAAATGGGGCCCTGGAGAGGAAGGGAACTAGAAGAGTCACCGATACATTTGTCCCTAGTGTGTGCAAGCCAGCCAGGGACAAACAGTGCCTTGCTGCTTCTTCTGAGACGTAGACATAGCCACCAGAAAGTCCTGCAAGAAATGGGTACTCCACCTTATTTTCATACCATCCTTCCCAGCTTCCTCTGTAATCATCAACCTCTTTGCCCTCCCCAACATTCGGACAGCTCTTCCTCAGTTTGTCTTGGCTCGAGCTTGTGCTCCTAGCACAGGCCTGCTCCATCTCGCCTTTGAACAGGAGCAGACGGGAAAGGGACTTTTTGGATTTATCCCTCTAAAGCAAAAAAATCGACTGCCACCACTACAGCTCAGTGCTGGAGCAGTCTTCACACGTCAGAGGGCAGCCCAAGCAGGGAGCAAGGTGCAGTGCTCCCTCCAGGCCTGAGCCAGGCAGCTAAAAGGTGGAGGCTGGCAGAGAGCAGTCGATTGCCAAGCACAGGTTCCTCCAGCACTGACTGCGAAGGAAGGAGACAGCTTTCTGCAGCCCTCTGGGGACTGCAGGGCTGCAGTTGCTCAGTCAGAGCTGAGAGCATGAATTAGGGCAGGCAGAACCACAATGGCTGCAACCCTCCTGATTATCCAGTCAGGTAGAAAGGCATTGGCCTGTCTTTTGTTTCAGCTGTGGATTTTTTCCCTGTTGATTTGCATTTATGCTTTTTTTTTTCACTTGTGTATGTGTTTGTTTATGTATGTTTTCTGTTTCAGTAGGCAATAATTTTACTGTAATTACTAATAACATTTAAATGCTTTTCTGTTGCATTTTTTCCCCTCCCCAATTAACCAGCTCATGTTTGCCCAGGACTTAAGGGGTGTTCCAAAGCTTGAACCTCTCCAGCTTTTGCTACAACAGCCGCTGCCTGCGACAGTGAAACCACTCTAGCCTCCCCGCTGCATCCCTCTCCTTCCAGCCGTTACAAGCCCTACAGGTGCAAGGCAACAGGAGGCAAACTGCTCAGTCCCCTTCTGGGACTTGGCAGAGAGCTTGTTTCCTTAGCCACAAAAAATGGCAAGACAAAGTAATCATCCCCGGGTTAAAACAAAAATCGACCATTGCACTCAGGTTTCAGAAATATTCCCTAAAAGGGGCAGAAAGTGGAACAACCAAAGCCTTATGCACTGAGGGGGCCTTGAAAAATGAACGGGTAGGGGAGTGGGTATTGGTTTTTCGTGTTTCCTGGAAAAAATACCTAGCTGCCGGCAGGGAGAGCCTCGCTTGCCAGTT
>NW_010419824.1:5850-6277 GCF_000710305.1 Buceros rhinoceros silvestris | reverse complement strand
CCTTGTGGCCGGCCTGCGCCCCGGGGATAGATAGGCGACCGACAATTAGGAGCCCGAAGCAGAAGACTCCCCGGCTGGTACCGAGGGAGGGAGGGAGGGAGGGAGGGAGCGAGGGAGGCAGTAGAAGGTGCCCGGGGCGGGGGTTCCCCTGCCGCTACCGGCCCCTTTCTGATCCTCTCGGCTGTTTTATCATTCGCCTCAACGGGAGGATAATTGGGGGACGTGCTAACTACGGAGTGCTTATCCATTAGTAATTCAGCCTCACGCAAAGATAACTCGAGTCTACTAATGAGCTGTAAATTCCTCCCTTGTTACAGGTTTAGCTTTCTTCCAAGGGGGAAGGAAAAGCTGGAAGGCTCCCCTCCCACCGTCACCCGACTGACGGGCACCGTCCATCAGCCAGGAGGGCAGGGGCTGCGGCGGGGGG
>NW_010419824.1:2250-5707 GCF_000710305.1 Buceros rhinoceros silvestris | reverse complement strand
GGCTGCCTCCCACCTCCGAGCCGGAGGATGCGGGTAGCGGGCGGGACCGGCGCTCGGACACCCTGGATCGTAGCGGGCTGCCTGCTGCAGGCGGAAGGTCCCCGGAGCCCAGGCGGCGAAGACAGCAGGCTGCTAAGACAGCAGGATGCGGAGCCCCTCGCACCCCAGCAAGGGCTCTCTCTTTCCTCCCTCTTCGGCAGCTGGCATTTCATGCTACAGGAAAACTCAACAGCAGTGCCTGACCTCATGAATACAGAGATGTGCATAGAAAAATCAATTTAGGTCTAGATTCTCTGTGGGCAGGGAAAATAACCCAAACCATTTAAATAAGGCTCTGCTCTCCAGGGTTTTCTTTTCTCTTTGGTAGTGGCGGGGATTGAGTCTAGGAGGGCAAAGGAAAACGAAATGCAAGCAGACCTGTATCTGCCGAAGGGAGGCTCAACTCGGTAAAGATTTCCTCCCAACCCCCAACACACGCATAATGTATTTTATCATTAAAAAATCAACATTGCTTCCAGTGGTAAAGGCGCCTGGCTCCAGCTCCTGAGAGCATTCGTTGCTGGGATTCAATTCGTTTGGGAAATGTAGATTGGCTTGCGACCCACTGTTTGATTTATGAACTGTTACAGTTGTTATTGCTTACACATTACATTGTGGGCCTTGGGAAGGAAGGGGAGCAGGGAGAGAGGGCGAAGCAGAGAGACCCTGCCAGCCTACACATTGGCAAAGGAGAGCTATTGCACAGGCAACGGCTACGCATCGGAATAAATCACCTCAAACCGATTCGCAACCCCTACCTCCTCATCACCCACACACCCCCGGTTGCCAGCTGGGCTCTCGCCATTTAAGTAAAAAGGACGGGTTTATTATTCGATGTGTATTTCTTTATAAAGGCATCAGGCACCTATTACATAGATGAGGTTAAAGCAGCTTCTGCCGCCGAATCAATACCCCGTCCCCCATTTTCCTTGCGCCTTCGACTGAGCTGCCCTATTAATTACGAAAGGGATCTCCTGCACCCCGACTCCGGCTCCAGAGCCTCCTCCTTAACGGTAGCTGTTGCCCTCCCTCTGCCGGGGCTGCGCGCCGTTCCGCTCCGCACCCGCGGGCCCTCAGCGCCGCACGTCCCCGTCCGTATCGGGCGGCTGGGAAACGGGGGTGCTGAGGTTTGGGTTTCGGGAGGAGGAGGAGGAGGAGGGTGGGAGGATTTATAGCATACTTTTAAAAAAGAAATGGGGGGATAACACCACAAAAAACAAGGCTCCCACTAACCAATTTAGACGCCCTGTCTGTGCCTGAACAGAAATTGCCATGTTCGCCGAGAGATCAGTTCGGGATTTAGCCTTCCTCACCTTAAAAGTCCTGTCGTTTTCAAGATATTCTAGACATAATTTACAAAAAGGACGACAGTTTCATTTCAAACAATAATTTTTATTTTATACTTCTGTCTATATAGCAAATCTTTTTTTTAATTTTTTGCTGAATTGACTTCATAATAAACTTTTGTTGAAATTACATTTTTCTTCTCTTAAAATCAAGACTTTTATTTCAAAATTATTTTGTTGTTGTTGTTTGGTATTGTTTGTTTCTTTAGGTTTGCAGTTAAGCCCCCCTTTTGTGATCTCTACGGTTGGATATTTAGTAGGTATTTTACTGGTATGTGTAACATCTAAAACAAAGAGAAGGAAAAAATTAAAGGCAGTGAATTGGGAAAGATGCCTTCGAACAGCAAGTACAGGTAAACTCTCAGAGATCTGTTAGCAGCATTTCTTCACTCTTCCGGGCATTCAGACACATCTTTCTTTTGCTCTTCCTTCCCTCCCTTCCTTCCTTGTTCGTTTCCCTCTCTCTTTCGCTTTCTTTTTCCCTTGAGGAAAAAACGCTTTTTTTTTTTTCTTTTTTTTTTTTTTTTTTTTTTTTGCGGATGTTTTTTTTTTTTTTTTTTTTTTGCTTTTAACCTGACGAAAAAACGCTTTTTTTTTTTTTTTTTTTTTTTTTTTTTTTTTTTGTGTGGAATGACCAAAAAACAAGCGACTGTGGAGGAAGGATGAGATATTGTGAATTATTCACCATATGCTTCACACGTGAACATCTACCTTGGATTCATGGCCAGTACCCTTTTTGTCTGCGTTTTTGTTCTTGCCTCGCACACTGCCACATTTTTTGGGGAGCCCGTGGCCCACCGGGAGGTGGCATCCCGGCCGATTACAGCCTTAGCATTAGGTGGCCCAGAGCCGTTCCTGAGATTGCTTTTGCACAACGAGGGCTGGAGTTTGGTTTTTGTGGGGTTTTTTTTGTTTGTTTGTTTTATTATTCGAAGCGATAATAAAGCTGAGGTCCGATTTGAGCTGTGCACCGCTGCCTGTTTGGTAACATTTGGCAAATAAACCACAAAAAATAAAGGGAGAACGCTTCCACAGTCCTACATGGGTATTTCACCATCATCAGCCACCACCACCATCATCATCAACCACAGAAAAGCACAACGTCCCCAAAGCAACGGATGGACACTTCCTCTATAGATCCAGCACATGGAGAGGGTGTGGTGTGGTCGCTTCCCTAGAAAGGCAGCCAGGTCAGTAGCGCGGCCCACAGAGCCGCCAGCAGCAGGGGCAAGGCCGGCAGCAGGAGGGACGGTGCCGCGCCGCTGCCGCCTCCGCACAGTTCAAATAAGCTGCCTTGGAAATCGAGGTTTTTGGATTCCCGTCTCAATTTCTCCCAGAGGTCTGTCGCTCCTTCCTGACAATCGGTGAGCGCTGTGAGGGTGCAGGCGTGGAAATCATCCCAGTACCTGTAGGTGGGGAGAGCAGTCGGCATCAAAACAAGCACGCACCCACTTCGCGGGGGGTGGCCGCCCTCTCGGGCCCACCGTCCCCGCCCCCCCGACGGCGGCCCTTAAAGGAAGAGCTGACGCCCGACGGGGAGGAGCCACAGTCTACCCCGCCCTAAAATCCAACCTCCTTCGCCTTCCCCAGGCTGCCTCACAGTCCACCCCGAAAGCACGCTTTGCGCTGGGCAACGGCTCCTTTGCTAACTCTAGGCGGGGGGGCTGCTGCTGGCTATAGTTTCAGGGGTCCTCCGTCTCCAACCCCACCTCCAACACCAGCCCGGGTTGGGTGGAATGGTGCAAAAATTGCTTTGCTGTCTCTCTGCTGGAAAGGGTCTTTTCCTGACGGGGGAAAAAGGCATGAACCCCTCAGCCGCCAGCCTAGGAGCTCATCGGCTTGTCCCGAGGGCTTGTCGTCATGGGTGGGAGCGTGCGGATGTGGGTGGGGAAGGCATCGCTTTTCACGGACGGGAGGCTGTATCCTGGAGGATGCCGGTGCGGCGTTAGAAACCCTCGGGTGGGATCCCCTGGGGGAGGAGCGGGCCGTGGCTGCGGGAACAGGAAGGGAGGAGGAGAAGGAGAAGGAGGAAGGAGCATCGGAGCATCTTCCCCTCCTGGGCGGCCCGCCCC
>NW_010419824.1:0-2148 GCF_000710305.1 Buceros rhinoceros silvestris | reverse complement strand
CGCTGCTCGGGGAACGGCAGGAGGAACTCCTCATTCATGGGCAGGTGTCTATAGGTAGGGGTTTCTCCTTCCCCACGGTAATTTCCAGCTGTTCTCACACGATCTTCCTTTTTCTTTCATTTCCTTTCTTCACGGGAATTGGACGGGGGTTTGTTGCTGGGGCAGGACCCGTCTCATTGCCCCACCTGGGGACAAGGAGGACCTTTCCTCTTCGCGTCTGGGTTATCGAAAATCACCCCGAATCTGCCCTCTGCTTCCCATCTCCGCTTTGCTTCTTGGCAGACACCTGCAAATCTGGAACTTGCCTTTTTTTTTTTTTTTCCTTCCCTACAGCCTATAATTTATGAGCACTCTAAGCTGGTTGTAGCCTCCCAATGTTTGCTACATTTGTAATAAATAATGGGATTCTGAGAAGCCAGACTGTGAGAGTGTGCCTCTCCTGCAGTATTTCTGCTGTAATTGCATCTCCCAAAGGAAAATTAAATCTTTCCCCATCTTCTTTCAATACACATCCCGGCACAGGGTGAAGGCAATCAGATTGTGGGAGGTGGTCGGGACAAAGGTCTTGCTTGGAAAGGAGGTACTTTTTACAGCTCGGGACCACCTCTGGACCGGCACTCCAGGGCCAAAGGACATCATATATTAGGTCGCTGCTGCCCTGGGTGTTTATTCCTCATGCAGGACACAAAGTAATCCACAACCAAGCATTTACAGCGAGGTGTCAGGCTTAGTGGGTGCTTGGCTTAGCAATCTCTAGGCAGGAAGAAAAGAGAAGAGGGTTATAGCGTCTCTTCTCTCCTCCTTTTCCTTTTCCTTTTCCTTTTCCTTTTCCTTTTCCTTTTCCTTTTCCTTTTCCTTTTCCTTTTCCTTTTCCTTTTCCTTTTCCTTTTCCTTTTCCTTTTCCTTTTCCTTTTCCTTTTCCTTTTCCTTTTCCTTTTCCTTTTCCTTTTCCTTTTCCTTTTCCTTTTCCTTTTCCTTTTCCTTTTCCTTTTCCTTTTCCTTTTCCTTTTCCTTTTCCTTTTCCTTTTCCTTTTCCTTTTCCTTTTCCTTTTCCTTTTCCTTTTCCTTTTCCTTTTCCTTTTCCTTTTCCTTTTCCTTTTCCTTTTCCTTTTCCTTTTCCTTTTCCTTTTCCTTTTCCTTTTCCTTTTCCTTTTCCTTTTCCTTTTCCTTTTCCTTTTCCTTTTCCTTTTCCTTTTCCTTTTTTCCTTTTCCCTTTCATTTTCCTTTTTTCCTTTTCCTTTTCCTTTTCCTTTTCCTTTTCCTTTTCCTTTTCCTTTTCCTTTTCCTTTTCCTTTCCCTGTCATTTTCCTTTTCCTGTTTCTCTGTTTCCCTTTTCCATTTCCCTTTCCCCCTTTTTCTTTTTACTTTTCCATCTCATCTTCCCATTTCATGCCCTTTGTTTTCTGACTTTTGCATAGCAAAATCAGAAGAATACTAGTCCAACAATATTTGTGTCTAGGGACCTTATCTGGTTTCTAAGTATGATTTTCTCCATTTTTTGATTGGTTGGTTTGGCTTTTTTCGGCGGAGGGAGTTTGTGCCAGAAAACAGCAACAGAGAGTTGGGAGAATACCCTGTGCATCTGGATTTTTTTTTTCCCAGACATACGTAAAATGCCCATTTCTGCCTCTCTGCCCGGAACGCGAGCCTCCAAAGTGGGGCAGGTGAGAGCGGAGCAAGTTTCCCTTTCCCTGGTAAGATCCGTTACCCTCATATCTGGAGTAAACTAGCCCAGATTTAGGTCTCCTCCAGCTATTCCAGTTCCTCCAGCTTTGTAGCAGAACTGGGAAGGAGTGGAGGAGGAGCCGATTTTGCAAGGCGAGTTCTTTTCCCCCTTTTATTAATTTTTTCTTGTTGTTTTCATTATTTTTCCCCTTTATCCTTGCCCCTTCCTTCTCTTCCCCACTGCACCAGGAGCGGGGTGAAACTGGGTGGAAGTAGGTCTCCTCCAGCTATTCCAGTTCCTCCAGCTTTGTAGCAGAACTGGGAAGGAGTGGAGGAGGAGCCGATTTTGCAAGGCGAGTTCTTTTCCCCCTTTTATTAATTTTTTCTTGTTGTTTTCATTATTTTTCCCCTTTATCCTTGCCCCTTCCTTCTCTTCCCCACTGCACCAGGAGCGGGGTGAAACTGGGTGGAAGTGGGCTTTCC
>NW_010419823.1:564-1369 GCF_000710305.1 Buceros rhinoceros silvestris | reverse complement strand
GGGCTGCGCAGCGAGCCTGTGCCAGCCAAGGCCCCTCATTCGCCACCCCAGCCCCATCTGCAGCCACCCAGCCCTTCGTGCGACGGGCTCATCCTTCCTCCCGCAACAGCCAAGGACAAGGGGTGTGCTCCTGGAGCGGACACATCCGTAGCCTCCTTCCAGAGCCCGGCCCCACGGGCAAACAACAGCCGAGAAAATCCTCGGGGAACGCACCAGCCCGAGCCCACGCTGCAGCCGCAGCCTGGTGACAGGGGAAGGAGATGCAGAGGAGCAGGGAGCTGGCAGGAGCTGGCCTGGCACTGGCGGAGAACAGCACTCAGGAGCAGTGAGGAGCCACCACGACAGCTGTGGGGCGAGGGACAGCCAGCACGGTGTGACAGGAACAACGACAACAAACCTCCCTTTGACTGTGAGAAGGTTCTGGATTTTGTGTACAACCAACCTGTCTAGAAATGGTCGGGGTGAAATAGTCCTATCGTAGACACGCTTTTCTTTCCCAAACAGCTCATTTCTCCTGAATGTCCAAAGCTCGATTCCGGTGACCAGTTCAGTTTAGAAGGACTTGGAAACGGTGGTATTTTCAGGCTATAAATGTTTCAGGAACTTTGTCAGAAATGGCATTAAATGACACAGTAGCCTGGGAGCTTGGCAAAATCGGGTTCTCATCTGGAAATCCACGGGCCTCAGTTCTTACACCCTGATTTACGCGTTTCTCTGTGCGATAGCGCAAGTACCATCTCCGAGGCAGCTTGTCCAGCCCCTCTGTACATTGTTTCAGTGTGGGACAAAAGAGCAGTAACCCCAA
>NW_010419823.1:0-409 GCF_000710305.1 Buceros rhinoceros silvestris | reverse complement strand
CAGCAGGAAACCAGCTCAAGGTTATCTGCACCACCCTGAACAACTGGCCAAACTGGCCATGTTATTACTGTTAAATTTCAATACAAATGAGCCACTTTGTGGTCCCCCAGGGGAAGCAAAGCAACCACCACTTACCCTCTGAGTTAAAAAACCCTTCAGCTTCGAGGCTCCAGCCATCTGCAGGGGCTGGGGCCAAAAGCCGTGCCGGAAGGCCAGGTCAGGGACAGTTCGAGTTCTCCTTGGGACGGCAGTGTCAGACAGGGGTGGCCCCTGGAAGGGGGGAGATTCTGCTAGAAGGTGCAGCCCTAACACAGCCGGGTGTTTTCCCCCCCGGCAATGCTGCCGAGCCCCCAGCTGGTGGACGTCAGGCACCAGACACTGTTCAGTTGTCACGTCAGCAGAACTAACC
>NW_010419822.1:50751-63568 GCF_000710305.1 Buceros rhinoceros silvestris | reverse complement strand
AGGCGTGGGGGCGAGAGGAGGGCGGCGTGGGGGGGGTGTGTGGTGTGTGTGTCTCCCACGGGACCCGGCCGCGATAGGTGGCTCAGGCAGGACGGCCGAGGCTGAGAGCCCACTCGTGATGTAGGGCAAGGCTGCGGGCTGCCGTTTCCCCCTCCCCGGGTGAGGTGCCCGCTGGAGGTGTGAACCAGGGCCCAGGGGCTCTTGCCCTCCTCAGCCTGGCAGCCCGGGTGGAAGGGCCGTGCTGGTGTCGGCAGGGATGGCTGACAGGCCTCGCTGCGGTGCTGGCTCATTGCCGTGGTTTGCAGTGACCAGGGTCTCTGTTTTCGTCGCAGGCTGCACGGAGACGCGAACTGTCTGAGTAAGACCAGGATGGAAGAGTCCAACGAGAACCTTCCCATCCAGAGAGACACCACCCTGTCTGCACTGCGCTGTGATCACGTCACTGTAGCAAACCTGTGAGTCTTGTCTGCTGTGCTCTAAGGGTCAGTCTGTTTGGCTACTAATGTTGTAAAGGCTAAAACATCTCCCTGGGTGCACAATTTTTCCTCTGTGTAACAGACAAGAGTTACCTGGATTCACAGCCTGTGATAAATGCTTACACTGCCCTCTGACAACAGCTGGTTTAGTCAGTGACGTGCTCCACTGCCCCTTTGGGGTTGTAGCCATTACTGTTCACGTCTTACAAAGCTGTGCAGAAGACTATCGTTTTCAGATGATTATTTCGCTGAGGGCAATGTTTTCAAAAGCAGTCATCAGATCCCTTTTGTCAAAGACAGCCAAACTTCTCATGGCATGCAGGACTTGGGTTTTATATTTTCTCATCTGCATTTAATACTGTTCATTTACTAATGGTTAACTGCACGTGTAAATTACAGCTTTTGTTTTTTTAAACCTCTTTTCTCCTCTACAGGGTAAGGCTGGCAGTGTGAGTGTGGAGACTGAGTAGTGCCCTGCTAGGCTGTGTGGTGTTCTTTCACCAAAAATCCAAGAATATCTGCAGCCTTTTATACCAGCATGAGGTTGCGTCAGATTTAGAACTCAGTTCTGCAGCTTTGGGTGATTCAGGGGGAAGGAATTATTTTAAAACTACATTTCCAGTATCTTGATGGAAATGTTTGTTTTCTAGGGTGGAAGTGCTGAGATCTTTGGTGGCTTTAACTGACCCTCAGGAGGGGAAGCTGACTCAGTCTCAAGAGAAAGTGAGTGACTAACAGACATTCCGTGTCTGTTTACTGCATCCCTTCAGAAGAACCTATAATTAGGTAGTTGAGCTTATTCTAATAATAGGCAGGATGTGATGGTTGTCGGGACAGGAGGTGCCGTGGCCATCGCTATAAAGGATCGCAATGGCCCAAAGAAAGTGCGAGAGATTAGGACGTGTTTTTGTGGATTTACACAGTGTGCTGAACACAGGGTGTAATCTGGACAGGTCGTTGCTGTCTCAGAGGGTGTGTAAGGTGGTTATGGGGTATTCGGATTAGCTCAGAAACTTGAAGCTCATCTTTTAGTAATTGGACCTGCTGTCACCTTTCATGAAATTTGGTATGTGATGCCGTTTTTAATTACTTCCTCTTCTTGTATTGAGTCTTGTGCAAGTCTTTTAATTTTAACATGCATTCATTCATTAAATAATAATTTTATTTAAAGTAAAGCTGCTTAGGAATGCCCGAAGCACAGTGGCCTGTTAGAGTGCGGTAAGCATTACCTTGCACAGCGCAGAACAATAGTCTCACACTTGGTTCTCATTTCACAGTTGAATATTTATTCTCCTTTGTGTTCTAGGCACTAAACTCGCTGGGCGTTTGGCAAACCCTGCTTGCAGCCATTCCTAGGCCCACGGCAAAGACCGCGGTGGAGTGACAGCCCGAAGATGGGAGACCAGGATGCAGGTGAACCCTTTCTGGGGATAGTGGCTGGTGGTGCCGCAGACTATGAAGGAGCTCTGCCCTCAGACACGGTGTCGCTCAGCGATTCCGATTCCGATGATTTGGGGTTGGCGGATGAAGCAGAAGTTGATACGGTTTCTCCTGAGGAGTCATCTGTAGATGATGGGGATTGCAGATCAGGGGAGACCCCCGACTCTTCAAGCAGCAGTCACAGATCTCCTGTCCAGCCATTCCATCTGAGGGGCATGAGTTCTACGTTCTCTCTCCGTAGCCAGAGCATTTTTGATTGCCTGGAAGAGGCAGCCAAGATGGCAGTGCCCTCGATGCCTGAAGATAATGTTGTTGATGGGAGGTTTAAGCGTCCATTGCCTCCAACCACAGTTTCAGGTAACATGGTTCCAGAAGGCCTGGTGAAGCAAGCCAAACCAGTGCAGGCTCCCAAAACCTCTCCTGCAGTGCCAGACTACGTGGCACACCCAGAGCGCTGGACCAAATACAGCCTAGATGGAGTTTCAGAGTCTAGTGACAAGACTAACAGGGCAGTGGCCATGGAATTTCTAGTGGGTTTGAAGAAAAGAGGTGAGGAACAAAGCTCAGCTACCCAGGAGAGCTACACCCCTTACTTCAACCAGGACCCTTCCAGCTGCGGAGCTGGGAGGATTGTCTTCACCAAACCAGCAAAAAGGGGTGTGGACGGACTGGAAAAGAAAACATCAGCAGGGGAGGATGATAAGAAACACATGAAAACAGATCTGAAAGGAAAATCTCTTAAGAAGACCGATGACTTGAGGGAGGAAGATAAGGTGGAGCTGGGGCATCTAGATAGTGGAAGTGGAAAGGCAACAGAGGAGGAGGAGTGCACGATGGTGGGGGACCTGACCACAGAGGGTAAGCTCAATGCAAGGTGTAGTGGTGCAGGTGAGGAGCCATCAGTGCAAACGGTTGGATTCCACTGCACTAAGAAGAAGAATAGGAAAAACTTCCGACCGAAAGTAGATGATGAAGAGGAGGAGGAGGCCTGAAGGCTGGAGCACACTGGAGATGTCTGAGGACTTGTGTTGTCTTTGGACATGTTTGGGCTTTTCTCTGATGACCTTTTCTGGTCTGGAAGTCATGTGATAGCTTTTTGTCTGACGGTTTGTGTCATAGCCACCAAGAATATTTTATATTGTTAGAAACTAAGCTGCCTAAACTACTCCCCAGACTCGCTGTTCGTGAGAAGTCTCTGAGCACCCACCCTAGCAGGAGGGAATCAGGTGTGCTGTGTTTGCTGGGCAGATCCCTGGGGCCTGCTCTGCCAAAGAAAAAGATGTGTTAGCTAAAAGGCTGCAAGGCTTCCTACTAACCCCCAAATTTAGAGCTGTTCCTGAATCCTGGGGAATCCTGGAGTAAAGATAATGAGCTCATGCTGTAGAGATTTGTAAATAAGAAAATAAAACCTGGGCTTCACAGGATAAGATTTCTCCTGGCCCTGACTCAGGGAGGAAATGTGGTTTGTTTGTTTTTTTTAATGGAAGCTTCTCTCACTGGCATTGAGAGCAACACAACGGTGCCCAATCATGAGTTTGGAGGGCCCAGGTGGGAACTGACAAAACTGGTGTATTTTTTAAGGTTGGCTTAATATTTACCTTACCTAGTGTCACATGATAAAGATTTTTAAAACCACAATGTTTCCTGTGGAGAGGTGGATACCTCCGGTGAGGACACGCTCAGGATGGCTTCAGCAAAGCCTCATCATGTTGAGTGCAGGTCAGGGTTCACAACAGCTGAGTTGGGCAGCAGCTTTGCCTCATACTGGTGTGATCCGATGAGAATGTTCCTGGCCTGAACATCAGTATGGTCTTTCGAGGTGGCACTGCTTCCACACTGACCCCGTGTGTGGATTTGGTGGGAATGAGCTATTGCTACCAGAACTGGTAACTCTTGTTCTTTGGGACTCGGTGAACTTGCAGTTATAGCTCGATTTCGTCATCATGTGAACGACGCTGATGAATGCCGGTACAGGAGTTTTAAGAAATGCTCTGTTCATGATTTGAGAATTGTCTTGAAAATCTCCTAGACTGTTTCTCTAAGCTTGTCGTCTTGTAACTTCTCCTGCCAGTCTTAAATATTAGATTCTAAAATGGCAATTTTTAACATTTTCAATCATTTTACACTATGTAGAGAATCACTTCATGGGATGAGTCGCCTCAGAATGAGTCACATTGTAATGAACGTCAAATATATCATTTTTTCATACAGAATGTTAATAAAATTTATAAATAAGTTTGAAAGATTAAATTCTTTGAAAGGTTGTATGAGTTGAAACTCAAATTAGTTCAGGTCAGTTTAGACTGACTTTTTTGCCAGTATTTTAAACTAACCAACCCCAGCGTTGTTCTTTATAGCCGTGTACGTCTTTAGCATTTGTGATCTTGGTCCTTCTTTTCCTAACTAAAAATTGTAGCTCAGAACACTTGCTGGTTTTAGAACCTCTGCTCGCCTGGGGGGAGGAACAGGTACCAAAATCCCACTGCTGTTAGTGGAGTCACCAAGGTCTGGGCACGGCTGAACAAATGCCGATTGTGTGAAGACATCATAACAAGATTAGTATCTGTTAATAAAAGACTCATGTCAGAAGGGTATTTTTATCAGATCTGAATTTTTTTTTCCAGCTCTGGTAACAGAAAGCTTTTGCAGAACTGCACAGAAGCAGTGACACGCGTGAGGAAATGAAGTTCAGTGGAAGCTTATCAGTGTGAGAAAGACCTCAACCCAGTACTCCCCCCACCCCAGTGCTGTTTGTATTATTCCAGAGAAATCTCCCTTTCAAGGGGCAGTAGGAATATTCATTTTATGGGTGTATCTCTTCATACAAAGTTCTCATAAGCCAGCTGGAGTTTGTATGCTCCCAATGCATGTGCCGGTTTAAGTAGTGAAAAAAAGACAGTCCCAATTCTTTGTAGGAACATTCTTGCTACACATTCTTGTTTTAGAGTCTAAGTGCTTTTTTTTTTTTTCCCCTGACCTTTGAGAGAGAAAAGTAAAATGCAATCAGAAATGAGCTCAGGCATTGCTGCGGTGTTTCATGCGCTGTGGTACGTAGTGACCAAGTCTCCTTTAGCAGCAGCAAGCTCTGATATGCCATTAGCACAAGGAAGCAGCAGAGGCTGGGGTCTGGTGGCGGAGGGTCACCTGCTGTGAGTTGGGAAGGTGACTACAAGCTACCACACACTTGAGGAGCACGTGATGAGGTTGCAGTTTCTGGAGATGAGGAGCCCTCCGTATGGGAGACCAGCAAAGGAATGGGTCTCAGAAGCCAGTGTGGGAAGAGGAGACAGTGAGTGCTTGTAAGAACTCCAGGAACTGTGTGGATTGTAGTAGTTCAGCATCCCAGACCCTTCCTTGCCAGTGGGAGCTGTCTTGATTTCCTTTCTAATCACCTCAGAAATACCAGCTCGCTTCCTTGGCCAAGGAAGTGACTTGGTTTTTTAGTGCGCACGTGATCATCCTTCAAATGGAAGAGTCCCTTGAGCAGGGAAATGTGGAAATGAGCGGTGTGATATTTGGAGAACAGAAGACAAATCACGTTTAGAAAATAAGGTGGTAGAGTCATGCAGGAGGAGCAAGTTTTTAGAGTGCTTTGTGGAACGCAGTTTTGGTGAAAGGACCAAGTGGTAGGAGAGCAAGGGGGAAGAAAGCCCAAGAATTTGAAGGAGGAAGACCAAGAAATCCTCGGTAGTGTCAAACATTGCCAGCCCTCGGCATGAAGGCTTTGAGAGCTGGGCTTTGGGCCTTCACGAGGTTAGGATTTCACAGTTCAATGGGACAAAGGGTTTAATCTGAAGAAACGAGAATAAAATTTAATTATCAATGTATGTGATGTTGGTCTCGGACTGATCTGCATGCTCTTCTCCTTCACTTCTTTCTGGCAAAGGCTCCTCTGCGTTGGCATTCGTCACACCTAGTAGGGTTGTAAAAGCCACACGCGTGTTTAAAAACGTGAGGACAAGGGGCACATAATAGTAATTGCTTAAGAAACTTTAAAACTTTGACACTAATCCACAATGAAGAGATACTGTAGATTCTGTTACTGCGAATTTGCTCAGAAAATGATAGAACAGGTTTGTTTATTTTTTAGCTATCTAAGTTTCTGATTTTTACACAGTTACAATATTAAATGTCTGGGGAATACGCTACAGGATAATTGGTTTTTCTAATAATGAAATAAATTACATGTGCTTTATAAGCTTCTAACAAATCAGGTGTGAGGTTGTTCGAGTCTGAGTGACTCGAGCTCTTGTGGTGTGACGACTTTGCTGAGTTTCCAGCTACTTCTTTCCCCCCTGCAGCATATATCTGTTCAGTTTTGGGGTTCTGGAAGGCTTTTTTGCCATGGGTAGTCCTAAATAGATACTGAAATACATGGTTAGAAGAATATCCAAAGTCTTTACTGTGGTGAATGTCCTGCGGTGCCTGAGAAATAGTTGGCTTCTGTCTCCTATGTTTTAAACTCCGAACAGCGGAGCCCTGGGACACAGCACGTGTTTCTTTACTGACAGAACGGTTGCAGCTCCGAAGGCGAACGAGCTGTGTTGATAGAACGAAGCAGGAGGCTCGCTGAATTTTTGTGTTTAGTGATTATCTGTATTCGCTGTTTTGGCAGTACTTTGGCAGTACTGTCTCTCTGACTCAAGAAACCCCCAAGAGTCCCCGCAAGAAACCCAGTGGCAAATAGATGCTTATTTACAAGCCTAAAGCGGGGTGAGCTCATTCTAACTCACACTGAGCCCGTCCGTTCCCCAAAGCTTTTAGATATATTTTGGGAAAGGTCATTTTTTTTCATTCTGAAGTACAAATATTCTGCTTCTTGTTTATACTCCCATTATTTCTAGGTACCTCCTTAATATTTTTCCTTGCATTTTTCTAACGGCATTGTTCAGCTGTATTAATTAGCTTTTCCATGATTGGTTTCAATACTTACGTGTGTAGTTTGGAGCTGGTTGAGTGCACAGGAGGTTGGTTGTGGTTAAAACCTCTGCCATGGAGGAGATAACAGCCGTACAGTAGCAAATCTACGAAACAGGTAGTGGTTCCTACTGATGGTTGTAGTGCTTTATCCATTATTTTTGCAAGAAAGATAACCGATGCAGCAGACTGAAGCAGCATCAGAGATACCACGTATAACTTAGGTTGGATTGGGGTTTTTTTGAAAGAAATATTTGAACTGTCTTGGGGAAGATTTGTGTTAAATACCTTCCCTTTTCTATGAGTGCATTGCATTATCTCAAGCTGGCACGAGCTTTTTAAAGCATTGCTTTTGTGTTCCTGTTGGAGCTTTATATGGTGTCAACATTGTTCGCTGAATAGCGCAACTTTTTTTCAGGAAGCCGTCAAATGGATAAGAAAGAGCAGGGAAACTGGAGTGGAAGTATTAAGATAAGGAACTCTGAGTGAGGCCAAAATTACGCTGGAGGGTTCTAGGGACTAAATAACAGTTGTGCTGTGTAGCATGAGGTAATGCTGAGCATTTTCAGACTGTTTAAAAAATGTGTGGTTCTATTTCGAAGGTTTGTAACCAAAAGCTCAAGATAAGGTTCCCTCCCATTCTTTGTAGATTAGACACTTCCCTTTGAGACGCTGGTGTCTGGGATCTACAAAAAACTCGTGTCCAAGAAGTTTAGTGTAGGTCAGATGAGACAGAACAGGGGTATTTTCAAAGAAAGAAAAGGTTGGGAGAAGGAAGAGAATGGAGGCGGGAAGATGAAGAGTTTGCTTCCAGAAGCTGCCTTAATGAAGGAGATAAACTCTTCTCAAGCAGACTAGCAAAGAAATGCTGTATTTCCTCTTCCCACCGGGGGGTCAGGAATGTTTCTGTACGTATGTATATCATCAGAGAGGAAACAACAAAGAAAATGAAACCATAACATAGCTCCACTTCTCCTTCCCTTTATCCCTAAACAGGGTCTGCCAAACCACCATTCAAGGAGAGAAACACGGTGCAATCCTAAAATCGATACAAATCCCTAGAAAACTATTACTTACCTGGGCTTCCATAACTTTAAACCGCTTTTCTTGTTCTTTCAATCCCCTAAAATACTTGGACAAATTATCCACCCTGTGGAAATAAAGCAGACACGCTGAGTGGAGAGGAGAGGCCAGGGAAGAAATGCGAAACCACAAACCCATGTAACTTACTACAGCCACCGCCCCTGCCTGGCGTTCCGTGCTGCTGAGACATCCCAGAGCCCCATAAAAGCTGAGTCCCTTTGGGGAGTTTATTGACCACAGCATCATGTCTGGGACACTTACACATGTGCTGCCCAGGGACTCAAACCCACAGGTTACAGCAGCCGTTCAGCTTCTGCTGAGGAAGGGCTGCTCACCCCAGCCACCCTGGAAATGGAGGACAGCAGGAAGGAGCCTTAGGTCCAGCTCTGTCTCTCCAGCCACTTAATGTCCCACCTGTACCACAGGTGAACTGAGCCTGGGCGAGAACTGAGCCTACAATGTTTTCCATCAACATGGGGGGAGATGAGCCATTTAAAATTTATATGAGATTTCATTTTTGGAAACTGTCTTGGCATTCAAATCTCTTTGTCCAGGCAGTCCAAAGGGACTGAGTAGACAGCTTCCATATAGTGCCTCTGAATTGTTGTATGGTCCGCATGCTTTCTGCATCCTTCTCCTCTCCTCCCACCAGCTCCTTATTCTTAGCATCCCATTCCCCATAGGCTCCTCAGATCCCTCTGCCCTCTCCTAACTACTCTTTCAAAGTTGCCCTCTAACAGGTTACGTTTGATCCAGGTCAGTGGAAAAACCTGCTGCTGGGTGGGTCTAATGCACTTTGGGACTGGTTCAATGCAAAGTTCAAAGACTCCCTTTCTGAGGGTCTCACAGATTTCAAACACGCTGCTCCCAGCTCAGAGCAAAGCTAAGCCATGGGTTTAGTGGTGTCATCTGAACCCTTCGCAGTCTTGTTCTGGCTTTATGCACCTGAAATACCATGAAGCCAGGCTGTTCCTTACTTTTCCCCTCCAAGCAGTAACTTCTAAGTTATTATGAATTAAGAGTCTATGTAGGAACTTGGGGCAGAATAACGTACTTATTAGATGTGGCCTTCAGCCTTTCGTCGTTGCTTTCTTTCCTTTCTCGTTCGAGGTTTGCAAGATAGTTTTCCTTTTGTACCAGCTCCCATGTTATGATTTTTTGGTCTAGGCCAACTGGAAGATCTCTTTCTGGAGGAGAAAAAGAATTAGGAGTTATATTTTACTCCCTTTTCTCTTAGAGCTGTACTGGAAGGCTGCTTTACTAAAGAAAAATGAAGTCTCGCCATTGCCAGCGTATCATTTTATGAAAAAGCAGTGTAAGGTAAGTGTTTTGGTGAAAGTCAACGGACCTTTTTGCGGTTGGATGACTCCTGAGTTTTCTAAAGAAGAGCACAGACTGATTTCTCTCATTTCATTTAAACTCATTTACAACCTTACTGGGCTTCTGACATATTTTAGTCCCCATGAGCAGAGCTTTATGTTCAGATGCACTTTATCATCTACAACTCTTTATTAGAGCAGTTATAAATAGGAAGGACAAACTAAATCCCTCCACCTTAAAGTATAAAGCCTGCTGTTACTGTCAGGTGTCCCAGCCAACACCAGACCTCAGTTTCAAAGACATATTTTGAATGTAACATGCTAGTTTTGTACCTTTTTAAAGATCTGTAGAGGGCACGCTTGCTGCATGCTCCAAACACTACTGAATCTATCACCTGAGCAGTAAATACAACTGAGGAGTAAATAACCTTATTATCAGACACTATGAAACTAGCTGGGCCAACAGCAAGCCCCCAAACACCTCCTGGATATAGCTGAACTTCCCCTGCCTTTTTAATGATAACTTTTAAGTGACCACCATCTCTCTAAGCGTGCTGGCTCCCTCTCCGTGGCTCTCTATCAGGTGATTCCACTAATCCTAGATTTTTAGACTCACCGTATGTTTTTAGGGTTGTCTGTACCTAGTAATTACTAAAATGCAGGAGTAAATGAAATAACTATTCATTAAACCTATCCATTGTCATCTCTGCAGAAATCAAATCCCTTTAACCAGTTTTATATCGACACCTTTGCTGTAATGACTATGGTGCATAAAGAAATTCATTGTAGGAAACTCTTTATAGTAGAGGATACATTATGAGCCTTAATTTTTCATTTGTACTCTCCTGGCACTCTGTTAAAAATAACTTGTGACCCTTGGCCTAAGGAAATCTCAATAGCTCTCTTCTGCCTGTGCAGCACGTCCTAGGAGAGGTCAGGGTCTCCAGTTGCGTAGGTGTTTGCTAACAACTCACCCAGACGTTCTTTTTTATGTTCCAGTTTGTTGAAGATTCTTCTGAGCACCAGAGTTATGTGGTTAATAATGATAAACGGTGGTGCCAAGGCGGGCCGGCCGTGATATTCAACAATGAGGTTGTAACGCTGGATTTTCCAGAAGATGTCTGCGTTGCCCTGAACAACTTGAAAAGTGTAACTGTAATTGGGGGAAAAAAGTAGTATGTGACTGTTCTGACTGCAACAAGCTAAAGCTTTTTACAAAATTTACTCCCACACTTACTTTAAAAAAAGAACAGCAAGCTCAGCAAGTGGTGTTAATTTAGTTTAAAATTTGGGCATGTTCTTGGATATTAAAAGAACTGCAGTTGCAGTCTTCAAATGTTAAAAAATACGTTATTTGTTTTTTTAAAAGAAAGGTAATTCCACTTCCCTCAGGCAAGATCAGCAAACATGCTATGCCAGTTCTTCAACCAAATGAATCATTGTTAGCTGTGTTGACATCAAGCACTTCCCCTACGTGCAGATTATCCCCTGAGAGCCTGCCAAGTTTACAGCTCGTTTTTTACCTGCAGGCTGGGGCTGTGGCACAGCCGGGGATCCAGGCCCTTCTGTGCACCTTTAATTGAGTTTTTAGCAGTAAAAGAGGTTTCTTTTCTTCATGTCTTTAACGTGGCTAGAGTGAGGATGCTGAGAACAAGAAGTCTACCTATCAGTCGCCAGATAGGAAAACTACAGGTGTATTCCCAGATGAACAGCCAGCAGCAGTGTTGTACATGTGGGCATTCCGTTAAACCTGCGCAGCCTCACTCCTTACTGAAGGGGCTCTCACCTGAACATAGCAATCAGGAGATTCATCAGGAGGACGTTTGTGACTAGTAGGAAGATGACCAGCAGAAGTATGACGAGCCAGTTGGCGTAGCTGTTGGGACACGATGGTGAGTTCTCCTGCAGAATCTGCAGTGGATTAGAAGTGCAGTTCCTGGGATACATTCGTGAGGCTGCAAAGGAAGATGGAGAAATAAAAAAATAGTTTTGACAAATCCTACTGCCACACGTATTCCTTAGAGTGAAGGCAAAAGCATTACATTTTGGTGAGCAAAATCTCTGACTTTCAACAAAGAATAGCAAAAACTACAAAGTTTTCCTGAGGTTTGAAGTAATGCATTTCACAGGTATTCAATGCAGATAAAAACGAAATTAAAATCTCCAAACATCTCTTTTTTTTAAGCACTAGCAACAGGGATGGATGTATATATTTAGTACTTTTACTGTTAAGATACAAATCAAGGACAACGATGATATTGATTCTCAAACTGAGATTGAATCTTGGCTGCGTATAAACAGCAGCATAATTTTGTTCTGAATATTTTACAGTTATTAAAAACTTAAATACAATATTATGGCAGTATTTTTGTACTGTCCTTGACTACTAGCAGGACCATAAATACAAGACTCTTAACCCTAAAAGTTTGAATCCTACTTCAATATCGCTACTGACATTTTAGCACTATTTTCCTGGCCAAATGCTGCGGCATTACTTCAGACTTCTTTGGGACATGACCTTAACTGCTTACCCATCAGAAATGTTGCCTTTGAACTATTATGTCCAAGTATTTCCGTGTCCTGCGATCGGTTTTGTGTTGTTTTGTTTGAAACGTTGTACACAGGCAATTACAGGCTTGCTCTGATTTGGACAGCTTTAACTCCAGAGTCGATAAAAGCTCTAGAGGAATATTCATTCTAAAACTAAGTCTTTGCTTATGACAGAGCTGTATTGCTTTAACAGTGTACATTAAACACAGCCAAAATATATGGAGATGCTGTACAGATGTTTACACAGGGTTATCTGGGTCTAGGTTGATCTGGATGGAGAGCAGCGAAGTGTGCCCGCCTTTGAAACTGCAAAGCCTTGTGTGAAAGTTTCAGGCGGCTTGTCTAAATCGGGCCAGCCCCTGCGCTCTAATGTAATTCCACCATGCACATTATTTCTTGGCAAATGCACTATTTATATCATCATAATGTGAAAGCTTTGGCCTGCAGGAGAAAGATTTTAAAAAAAAAAAAAAAGGAAACAAAAAGACAGTACGGGGGAAGGAATTCTATGCTCTAATCAGAAATGTTCATTCAAAAATGGCCAAGTTGGGGGGGAAAAAAAATTTCCTTACTGTCTATTTCATCCAGTGGAATCTGGCCAAATATCTGAAGGTAGGGACGATAAAGCACCCTTCTGAATATCCATTCCGCTTGGCTGTCGTTGGGATGAAGCACAGCTTGAGTTGTCACACCATAGGCAATGAGCCACACGCTCAAGAAAAACAGAAAGAAGAAAACATCTTTCATCTAAAAAAGACAGGGGAAGGGGAGAAAAGGAGAGGTGACTGTAGCATATCTTGCTGTTAGCATATTGTTGTTGGCCTGTAATCAGCATTTTTCTTTGATAGTTTATTTAGATAAAGGTGTTTTAAATTAAAACCTTGCTTTTCAACCATCTAACATTTAAAAATGAAACACATTTTCTCTTTTAAGTGCAGATGTCACAGTACCATCGACTATTCTGCTGTGACTTCAAGAGTTCTGCTGCAGCAGTGAGTCCCGGTAGCAGTCGGTGTTCCTGGAGGAATACTG
>NW_010419822.1:46275-50689 GCF_000710305.1 Buceros rhinoceros silvestris | reverse complement strand
GGGTACGAGCGGGTGTCCCGGGAGAAATACGGACCCGCTGACACAGCAGCCACGGAAGGCTGCAAGGATCAGGTAGCTTCTGTCCTGGGTTTTCAAGCTAAGTAATGCATCTGAGGGATTGTTTTCAGGACTTCCTGCTTTTAAACACTGCGTTTCTCTACAGAAGCCCAAGTAATTGAATCCTAAAACACTTACTTAAAAAAAAATAAATCTAATATGTATTTCAAGTGCAATAACTTCTCCCTGGTGGAAGAGGAACACTTCATCCTCTTCCCATCTAATCTGACAGAGTTCATTAGGGACTGTAGACTCATTTCAATTAGATTATTGGATTGTGCAAAAGCATTGCAGACCTCCAGGATGTTACTTAGAGCTCGATTAAGAAACACAGTATGTAAGCCTGGCACGACGTGGTTGATGTCTCTCTGACTTTCACCAATCTCTTTTGTTTCCTGGCTGATTTAAAATTTAGCAGTGCTGCAGGACTGTGGTGGTGTCATAGTTAACAGAGAGCGGTGGCAAGTCTGGAGGTATTTTTCCCCAGTCTGAGCTCTCTGTGAACGGGGATTGTTCTGGCATTGAACTGCCATTTTAGCAGCTACCAGATTGATTCAGCAGTTCTGTAGCAAGATTAAAAGGAGAAAGACAGAGACAATCTTTGATTGCTTCTCTGTTTAAATACAGGAAATTATCTTGCTTGACCCCACCTGATGAACCTTTCAAGAAGGTATCGTTTGCTGAACTAACTTTCACTGTTCTCCCATTTGATGAGAGGTTCAAGCACTGAACTACCCCAGCTAAGGCCTCGTGTTGGCTTGGATGGGGGGAAGACAAAAGGTCCCATTTTACGGTTTTGTCTGGGCTGCATCTTCTTAGTCTGTGTGTTACCTCATATGACTCCAGGTGCCAACACAGGAGACCCATCACCGTGTTTGTTCAAGGCCCTGGTTTAGCCTGGTGTGCAGCAAGGCAGGGTTAGGAGCTGTCGATCTGACTGGTTCTCGTACAATAAAAGTCTGCTAATGCTGTGAGCTAGATAACGTTCAAGAACAAATATTTGTTTGCCATTTACCCTTTTGCTACTCCAGGCAAATGTCATGTCAGAGTTCCAGTTATTGCATTTGTAGACAAATCCAAATAGCTGGGTAGTTATGTTTATTCAATGTATGGGCTTGTTTAGACTGTGGGGCTTTTACTGAGCTCTGCTGTGAGTCACAAATCAAATATTTGCAGATTCTATAATAGCACTTACCATTAGATGAACTCCTTTTAATCAGGTACCACAAGCTAATTGGCCTAGGGGATTAACATGCCTAAATAAAATGCTGCTTCAACATACCAACACGTACCCAGGCACAGTAACCATAGTCCTAACATTGCATTTCCTCCAGGAGAGTGGCAATAAATAAATTTGTTTTTTATCCAGCATACGCTCACAAAATGCTAATATGTTTTCTTTGTAACTTGGAGCTACAAAATACAAGTAAGACTAACACCTGTGGGAAACCTGCAACTATTCTTTTTCACAGATTTTTTTTTTTTTCCTCACTTCTTGTGAGTAGCGTAAACTATTTCCCCAAGTGGAGCAGATCATTCAGTAAATGCCCTGCCCTCAGCAAATGGCCTGGCACCCAGCTGAGGTCTTTGCTCTGAATGCACACAGCTCATGAAGTAGGAGAAACAGCAGTAGTCAAAGACACCCTGCTCTTCAGATCTGAGCATAAATGATCAGGTAAGATATGAGGGTTTAAAGTAAATTGGGACCAACTCAGTACACTGCAGAGCTCTTTGGAAGGATCTATTTCAAACTTACTGCATCTAATACTCATGATAAATAAGAGAATACATGAAAAATGAAAATCCTTAAAATAATGATAAATAATAATAATGATAGATTATAAACTAATTTCCTCTGTAAAGAGAAGATTTCCTGCTCTCCATTTTCCGCAAAGCACAAGTATTTACCTGAGAGACACTGCACACTTACCATCCTTTCCACAATTATGATCTTTGGTCCAAGTTGTTTGTGAACTGCAAAAATATGGATAAGTCTGAGTGTAAACACCATAAAATCGATGGCAAGAATTGTACGGCCAGCTTGAAAAGTTGAGTTCAGCATCCTGCAGAACACAGGAAATGAAATATCAGATCTCAGCAAGTGCTGCTGCTAAGAGTTTTCTCACGTATCACACTCGGTTTCTGGGCACAGCCTCGTTAGAAAAAGGCGAGTGCTTCAGGGCTGTGGCTGCATAAGCCTGTAGGACGAATGTGAAGATGGAGGGACGCTGTATCCTCTGTTTTGGTTTCAATTATACTTATTTAAAAAAAAAAAAAGAAAATAAGATTATCTTATACATTGAGTAAAAGCAGTTGCCCAAACCAACCACAATAAAGCAGAGCTTTTCTGTACGCACATTTGAATGTACCATTGTGTCTTTTTGTGGTCTCTGGAGTCACTGCTGTGATTCCACAGAATTTTAGAGAGTTTTATTTCAGAGATGTGTCTCAAAGCTTGTAGAAGCAAATGTCACAGCCTGTCCTCTACGTGCACGTGAGGCTCTGCTGTCAGTTGACATACGTAGCCCTTGCCACTGAGGCTGACCACAGCACCAGGAACAGATACATACCTGCAGGTCACGCCAATTATGAAGAGGAAAATGGTCACCATATCACATTTATTCCAGTTATCCTCCACATACAGTTTAAATTTCTTCATTAAATTTGTGTCTTCATCAGTATAGAAACTCTGGAAAAGAGAAATAAGCATCAGTATTGATCTGTTTCCCATTCCATTATTTTACTGTGAGTTTTAACATAATGCCTGTTTCCTTTTTCACTACGAAAAGCAAAACCAAATCCCTAGTGTAGTAGGAAGAAAAACTTGTCTAGGCAAAGAGTTGGGTGTCTTAATGGGGTTTTAACCTGGCACACTTTGGGTTGTACAGAGTTATAATGACCCAAATATTTGCCATGTCCTCCTCTGGTTATGGCCTTGCTGCCTCATTTCAAATAAATGGTAACCTCTCTGTTCCTGTTGCTTGAATGATGAAGCATTTCTTGTTCTTCCAGAGTAAATGTTTATAACTGCTTTCCTGTGACTAAAGAGGACAGCTTTATGCACCCACAGTCAGCAGCACCGCGCTAGCACCACTGGTCACACAGCATTTTGGTTGCTGAGCTGAGGACATTCCAAACCCAGTAACTGGGAGAGTAATGGAGGTGGGGATTTTTGTTTGTGGGTGGTTATTTTTGTTTTTCAGAAAAGCAAACCAAAAAGAGAGGTCGGCTAATGCTTTGAATTGAGAAGTATTTTAGGAAAACTACAAATAACCTGAATTCATTTACTCTTTTTTAATTTTATTTTTAAACAGTCTCCAGCAGAGCCGAATCTCTTAAAAGGATGTAGAGTTGTCTGCTGTGCTTCCAGGTGTGGAATATAACTGCCATCACCTGTGGAGGGAGAGCCTAGTTCTGGGGTGTGAAATCAGGTGCAGGACACCTGAATCTTAGCAGCCTGACTTGGCTTCTGCTGGAGCAGGATGGAAAAACAGGGGTGGAGCTACAGGTTTATATGGTGGAGGAAGCGGTAGTTCTGGGGGAAGAGGTGGAGTTGCTCTTCTGTGCAAAACTGCTCCTGACACTTGAAATCTTTGAGCTTGTACAGTTATACAGGTTATAAATCTGTTCAAAATATTGCTTCAGGTTTTACTGTGTGGTTCATCACGGCTTGGCTTTGCAAAGGAAGATTTGGGAAGGGTTTTCCCCACGCTTACTGCAAGCGCACCGATGGCGCCCCAGGGCTTTGCAAAATGTGCGCGGAACTGGCCCCACCCTTTGCACCTAAGGTTCATCTGTCAGGGCCCAGCGAGCTTGGAGGTGTGGTAAGTTACTGACCTGTCGGATTTCTTCCAAGACCAGGGTAAAAACCCAGAAGTAAAGTATGATTTCTTTAGCTGATGGACCCTCAGGTGGAGGTGGCTTAAAGTCCAGTAAAAGGACGTAAGTAAATAGAAACAGAAAAGCAAAATACATTATGACATTCCCCATAAAAACAGTTACAGGGGCACTCCAGAATTTTCTCCACCGAGTAAACACAAATGTTGCCCACGCTGTGTTTCGTGTTTCCAATTTACCATTTCCTCTGCAAAACAAAAAGAATACAGGCTTGGTGGTGATTTCCTAAAATTAGTCCATGGGAACAGGCTCAGCATTCTTCTACATAAAGCTCCTTGTATGATAGTAACAGGCAGATGCTGGGGGTGGCGAGGAGGAAGGCTGGAGAGGTCAGAGCTATCGCGTTACCCTGGCAGAAATATTTCAAGTCAAAAAGAAGGGTTTGAAAAACAAAGAAACAGCAGACCTAAATGCATATTCTTGTGGTTTCAGTTTTGTCCTGTTAATTTGATTTGTAACC